>NW_010304362.1:22052-27745 GCF_000700745.2 Antrostomus carolinensis | reverse complement strand
AACCTTGCCATGCAAACCCAATACAGGTAGTAATAATAGTAATGAAATATGCCAATGAGAGATACCCACTGCAATTGCTCAGCACTCACCAGCCAAGCCTGGCCCATTCCCAGATAATGATCCCGAAGGAGCAACAATCCCGAACTGAAACCAAAATTCTGAAAGAGCAAGAGCCCAAGTGAAAGCCAGAGAGGGACAAAAAAAAAAGGAAAGACCCTAACTAATATACTGAACATGATGTTATATCATATGGAATACCCCATTGGCACACCTAAATGCCAATTTAGCTTATTACTGTAAATATTCCTTGACCCTCTTAGATCTTGCACTTGTAAACTAACAAAACATGAAGTCCTTCATTTCCATTGACAAAAATGAAAACACTGGTATGTTATCAGTGTTTCTCTCATAACAAATCCCATCCTGAAACCAAAACACAGCGCTGTTCTAGCTACTAAAAAGAAACCCAGCTCTGTCTCAGCTAAAAACCAGGACACATGTAACAGTTAGTCAGTTATTAAAATCAGTACGGAGTTATTCTGGATTAATGAAGTTGTGTCCTCACAAGTTTGCCTACGTTTTCCTTGTTTATTTTTTTATTGTAAATGTAGCTATAGAAGCTCTTCTTGTTGCTCTAAATCTCCTCTTTCCAGTTTGAACTCAAACTAAATTTTCCTTTCCTAACACACCAGTGCAGGGTTTTTAAATTCTTCCTTTGTAGTCTGTTTCTGATTCCATTTTCATAGAATCTCGGAATCATTTAGGTTGGAGAGGACCTTTAAGATCATTTAATCCAACCACAAACCTAGTGCTGCCAAGTCCACCACTAAACCATGTCCCTAAGCATCACATCTACGTGTCTTTTAATGACCCCCAAGGATGGTGACTCAACCACTTCCCTGGGCAGCCTTTTCCAATACTTGACAACCCTTTTGGCGAAGAAATTTTTCCTAATATCCAATCTAAACCTCCCCTGGTGCAACTTTAGGACATTTCCTCTTGTTCTATTGCTTGTTACTTGGGAGAAGAGGCTGATCCCCACCTCACTACAGCCTCCTTTCAGGTAGTTGTAGAGAGCAATAAGATCTCCCCTCAGCCTCCTTTTCTCCAGACTAAACAGCCCCAGTTCCCTCACAAAAGACTTGTGCTCTAGACCCCTCACCAGCTTTGTTGCTCTTCTTGGACACACTCCAGCACCTCCATGTCTTTCCTGTAGTGAGGGGTCAAAACTGAACACAGTACTCAAGGTACAGCCTCACCAGTGCTGAGTACAGGGGAACAATCACTTCACTAGTCCAGCTAGCCATGCTATTTCTGATACAAAATTTAGTATATTGTGTATATTATTACTTATCCAGTACATTCTGGGTATTACCACTTTTTTCTTTTTTTTTTTCCCTTTGGTTTTTTTTTTTGTGTGTGTGTATGTTGCAGCTCAATCCCAAGTTTCTTGTTTACCTTGTAACCTTCCTTAAGCTGTTAAAAGGAGATTGTCAACTGGTCAGGGTGAAGAAGTGGGTCTGTAACAAATTCCCAATGCTATGCCACACTTAATAGCCTTGCTGATATACAAGCTCTCAACCAGCATGTTGTCCATAGTATAGAAGAGCTCCATACATTCAAGCTGCTTCTTTACATAGAGGAAAACTCTTCCCCTCATGTTTCCTTTCTGTCTTTACTAATGAGCCCATAATTCATTGGAGAGCTCCAACTGTGTGAGCTGTCCCACCACGTTTCAGTTTTTCCAATAATGTCATAGCTCTGCATCTGCACACAGAGCAGTTCATAGTTCCTCATTTTGTTTCCCACTTGCATACCTATAGTTAAGGTAGGCTGCCTTTTGACTTGTTTTATCTTGCCCAAGGGGTATCTTGCTCCCATCACCCTGACCCATTTACTTACCACCCCTGAACTCCATTCCTTCACTTAGTGTGAGCAGTTGCTGCCATCTTCCAAGGTATCAAGTTTCAGTCTCTCCTTGCCAGATTTACAAACCTGTTGGCAAAGACACTCTTACCCTACTTTGTTAGATCTCCTTGTTCCTCCAAGAGAGAACCATGGTGGTAAAAGCCCAAGCACTACTTATGGCAACAGCCATGTGATCACTTGTTACCTCTCAGAACTGTGTGCCCTCCTACCTGGCCTCTTCACATGGAGGATCAAGGGGACATCCTGTGGGTTTCCATGTCCTTTGCCACCCAGAATCCTACAGTTACTCTTGTTTTGCTCCAGGTGCCCCTCAGCAGTGTGACTGATGATGGTCACACTGATGAGCAATGGGAGCTAACAGTCAGGGGACTGCATGAGCCTTGGACATCTTTCTACAACACTCTGTATCTGGGCATCTACCAAACAACAGACCTCCCATGACAGCATGTCTGATCTTTATTCCCTAAAGAAGGTCATCTCCAACTGCTACCACTTGCTGCTGATGCTTAAGCTGGGCACAGCTGGCTCTGAAGCCTCCCTTAGCAGCATCTGTTCCACTCCCATGGCTGTTAGGGCTTAATACCAACTCTGCATTCAGGTCTGAGCAAGGAGGAGGAACATTTCTCCTGCTGACAGAGGTCATGAACTTCAGCAACGTCCCTCAGGTGAATCCCCATCCACTCCATCCAGCACAGCCCTTAGACATCCCTCCACCCCAGGCTCAAGCTCTCACCTCTGTGGAGACCCTGCTGATATCCCATTTACCCTGCTTAACAGTGAACAGTCTGCACACCTCCTTCGTGCAGATTCCTGGATACACAGCACCTGGAGCACTACACACCTCCCACAAGGGAGGACCCCATCACCCACAGCCCCAGTGAGACGCTTGGACACAACATC
This sequence comes from Antrostomus carolinensis, assembly GCF_000700745.2. Classification (NCBI taxonomy): domain Eukaryota; kingdom Metazoa; phylum Chordata; class Aves; order Caprimulgiformes; family Caprimulgidae; genus Antrostomus; species Antrostomus carolinensis. The sequence goes on along the minus strand of NW_010304362.1, from coordinate 24,916 downwards.
CCCCTGTCCAAACCCTGTCTAAGCTGTCACCGCTGATGTGCCAAGGGTATTGACTTCACTGGTGCTGGGGATCAGACCCAGTAGCTCATAGTCCGACACTGTTTGCAGGAGAGTTTCTGCCTTTCCCCAGCACCCACACAAACTACCAAAAGCTCTGCTTGCTGTATTCCCATCTTCCAGATGAATGAGCATCCCTACACAGCAGACAAAAATCAGTCCAGCATAATAAAACCAGTTCAAACTAATTGGCAGGCAGCTAACTACTGAACATGCATCTCCTTTTAAATCAAGAACCTGTCAATCAGGCAGCAGGAGATAGCAGCTGCAGAAGCCCCCAAGAAGCCACCACAATCACATGGTATTATAGAAAAAGTAAATTAGAAGTACAGAGGAAGGCAGAGCTGCACAAAGTACCGTACAAGCACTAAATGCCATGGACAGATCTTTTCTCCTCCTCTGCAGGGGAATAAAGCAGCAGTGAAACATTTTTTCCTGATAATATGTAAGTAATATCTTACTTATTAACATTTGTACCTGTCTGATTTCAATTTACTCTCTCATACTGTGAGAATATTGGTATGAATGTTGATGGGCCTGAAGCCTGAGGTGGAGAGTTGCCAGCCAGTAGCAGTTTGCTTTTGAAGTAAAGCAACTGGTTTTGGTCCAGTTGGGATAAGAGATGTTGTACTGATATTGCTGAAACAAAACCTAATTATTTTTTTTTTATTCTTCATCTCAGAGCAGGAAATCTGTACTAAAATTTTAGTTTAGGGGAAAAAGGGAAAATATTTTAACAAGTTCCTTTTTTTGACACCTCACAATTTCAGCAAAGGTATGCCCAGAAGTTTGAAAAGTAGTGATAAAAGTGGATTAACATAAAGTAGCGATAAGGAAACGAGCCATATAAATAGAGTTCAGTACTTCTCCCTGCAATTTTTCCCTTATCAGAAATGTCATAGTGAGAAAATTCACATGCAATCTTTCCCTTCCTATCTTACAGGTAATATTTGCAATTTCTTGTCACACTGATTGTGACTTCAGTGAGCATTTTTAGAGGTGTTTATTTTTTCCTCTTTATGCTTTCTTTGGCAAGGAGAAGTGCTGCATTTCCATTATCACTGCAGCTAGATCAAAGCAAACTTGACTGGTTAATGTTGTTTCTTTTGTCTTTTAATACAAAACTAAAACCCATTAATTTACTTGCTGGTTTTAATATCTTCTACTGCAAATTTGAGAAATACCTGCACAGCATATTTCCCTGCTCATAATCTTCAGTTCAAGCTGAGTTCATCCTTGGGTGATTTATGAAATTACCTTCTCCCCTGCAGCAGCCACACTGCACTATTTATTAGTACATGAGTGACCTCAGGTGGTGTACCTGCAAAAAGTACAACCTGTCTGCAATACAGTCCAGAACAGCTACCAACACCTGGAATTCTCTAATGTGCTAAAAAAGTGCTCCCAAGAGGCTTGCTCCTTTTGGAAACCATCAGTGCTTTTGTCAGAGGAGACATTTAATTTCACTGCATTTTCCAGAAATGCCTAAAGGATCATTTGGAAACTAGTTAATAGTCGTTCCTTCATCCCTACCTCGGAGAGGGAGGAACCCCTGCCAAAACTTGTTGCAAAGAGGTATACTAAGCCTCTCCCATCCTTCTGCCTCTTCACTTTTCAATAATGAAGAAAGACCATTTTAGATAGTATTAGAGCAGTCATTTTTCAGACCTTTTCCTAAATAAAGTAAAAAAAAAAAAACACCCCTTGTGCTGAATGCAAGGATTTGATGTTGAAATTTTAAGGCTTTGAAGATTTCTCTCCAGCATTTCAGGTTATCACTGTGGTGTCCAAAATGTACTTCAAAGTTTGTACAAGTATTATTTAAATTTATTAGACCATTTTAACTTATGCATCTAATATTGGTTTAGGTGCCCTGCTTTTTGCCTTTGAAACATAGAATCTCAGAACGGTTTGGGTTGGAAGGGACCTTTAAAGATCCTCTAGTCTACCTCCCCTGCCATGGGCAGGGACATCTTTTGGTGGATCAGGTTGCTCACAGCCCAATCCAACCTGACTTTGGTATATTAATGACATATAAGACATTGTGAGTTCAAGGTTTTTTTGGGTTGTTCTCTCCCAGATATAAAGCTATGTATGAAAAATGGTGCTGAGAGTATCTATGCTCCACATGTCTTAGAAAAACATCAGAAGACAATGTCACAGTTGACTTGCAGAGCTACTTTTTCCCTGGAGATAGGACTTTTTCCACAGTCAAGAAGGAAGTTGATCACAAGAGTTCATTGCAACTAAAGAAGGCATCTGAGGTTCTCAAGTTCTTCTCACACCAAGAAGGCCTTGGAGTGCACCTTTTCCACCTGAAAATGCAAATTTTAAACACCTTTGGAGAGAGGTCCATTTTACATTCACAGAATAAGAGAACAAAGACCTGTTTGAGCTGTTGCATAAAGCAAGTTGTCCTCTCTTTCATCCACTTCATACTAAGGAAATTTATGTAATTTTCCAGACCACTATGATCCATGCAGGCAAGACGTAGGAAACATCCCTTCTGTCAAATTTTATGAATTCTTCCTGCAAGTTTGAGGACTGCAGGAGGGAAATCTTGCAATACCGGAGCCTTTTCTCTCCTAAAAAGGCTTCACATGCAGTGGAACATGAGTGAACATTGTTCATATTTTCTAGGAGGATTATGCTGGAAGGGTTCTGGCAGAATGTCTTTTTTCCCCCTCTCTTCCAAAGGCCAATATATTTGTCATACAGCATGAGGTAATGTTTTTTAAACTGGCCATGTACTTTTCAAACGTGTTCAGCCTGGGGTCTTTTACCACATCAGAACTAATGTCAGAAAT
>NW_010304362.1:7485-22011 GCF_000700745.2 Antrostomus carolinensis | reverse complement strand
TATGTGCGTTAGTAGCATCTCTATTTGCTTCCCCCTCAACCCAGCAGTATCTGAACACTGAAGTGCTACAGATTTAGTCCCTGGCTTTCCAAACACTTGATTACACAAATAGTTCCATTAAGGAGGCACTTTTGGGTGGATCGGGTTAAATGCTTTTAAAAATACGGTTTTGTTTTTATTCTTTGCACCCATAGAGACAGGAGATTCTGCCTCCTGGGTATTCTCACTGAGAACCAGAAGCTCAGGGAGATACCATTTTGAGGTTTTGCACAGTTTTTCTCCAAGTTTTTCTACTAACTGGATGTTAGAATCAAGGGCCTGAAGTGCTCTCCAGACCCTCTGTGATCTCCACAAAAAAACTGGACTGTAAAATTAAATGATTCACTAACTCCTTCCTATTGCCCACAGTACAATCTTTCATTTGTTCAAAGCTTTTGTGCTTTTCCCGAGTTCAAAGAATTATGAACATTTAAATTTATAAACACCCATTAAAGAAAGCACTAAAAGATCAAGACCAGACCCATGCTTCCTTCTGAACTCACAATAAACAGCTGCATACAGTCTTTTAAAAAAATTTCCTTTTGTTTCGGAGCGTTTCAATAACAAAGCTCTCAAGAGACAGCCAAAAATCTACTCGACTGCTTTACTCCCCACCTGATGATTTAAAATTGTGCAAAGTGAATAGAAATAGCTACTGTTCTGAGTCAGCAGAATTGCACATTCACCTTGCACAAGTATCAATGCTGGCACAAGGAAAAGCTTTGGAAAAATCAGGAACAAAACCTTCATAGATATTTTTTATCTTGCTTTTCAGGAGAACTGGGCTCAAGTGTCTCTCCAAGCAGTTCTGCCTAAAACTAGCCCCAAACATTATTATAAATCTCTATGTTACTATCCTTCAAAGTGTATGGAAGGAGCATTCTTGTTCAAAACCAAAAAAATGATGCTTCTCTTCCACATCCCTCATTCACACCAGTTCTTATTTAGGCATGCAAATCTGAGGTTGTTTTCCCACAAGGTGTCACCATAGATTAACTTCACTGTAGATCTTTATCGAAGATTATGTTTTCAGTTTTTAAGATATAAACAAAACATTCCAATTCTCTAGGTAGTACTAAGAACATCTGTTAAAGTACATAACTTTGTAATGAAATTGATTTAAATAAAGAAAATTGCAATAGAGTAAAGCAATATCTATTTTTTTGAAGTTGCATAAAAAATCAAGAAGCTTGAAAAAAATTTCCTCTTTCATTTGCTCATTACAAAAACAACTTCAAAGCTTCCAGGGACACTTTCTTCATTTCACCTGTGTTCAGCAATTAGCTTCATATTATGAACACACCACATTAGGAATTCTCTTTCTCTCCTAAGCACTAGATTTTACAACTAAGAACACTTGTACATTAAAGATATAATTTCAGCTCTGATCCTAAAAAGTGTTCTTTAGAGGTGAACCTATGCTTTCAAGGGGTCCCAGGAAAGCTAAAGGCAAGGTCCTTGTGAGTAGAAGACCTTGTCCTTGCCCTTTTGTTTTTAAGTCTGAGATACAGTTGCAATGGCTTGCTTTTTCAGTGGCCTGTTCTGTTCAGTTGATTTGGATGGTAGAAATAGGGAAGTATTTATAAATTAAAGAAAGTATTTTGCAACTAAGCATTTGTCCTGACCTACTCAGCACTGTCTGAATTAGAAATCACCATAAGAGAAATATTTAAGTCCCCAAACCCTCTTTCCTACATGCTCTCAGGTTTAATCCATTGCATTCACTGGACTTAAATTCATTGGAGTGCATCTATATTGAAAAAAACCCCATAGTGGGATTTTGATTGAAGTGTCTTAACAATCTGCCTATTAAGCATATTTAGTTTGAAAATATTATTGTTCATGTCCTGTGGGCCTTTTGATTACATGCTAAGGTTGGGTAAGCTGGTTGAATCCTTCCCTCATGTTTCTCCCACCTGTAAGAAGGGTCCTACCAGAGGGGCACTTCCCCAGCTGTGTCCATCTCTCCTTTCAACACATGCCTCTAGGGCAGCCTGCATTTACTGGGTTCGGATTGGAACTTGATGGACAATAACAGGATTAGGATACTGTAAACTGGCTTTTAGAAACATTATTTCTGCAGACCAAAAGGAGTGAAAAGGAAAGACAAGTATTTCGTTGCTGTGTTGCACATGGTGGCAGCAGTATAGGAAAGCTGTTCAAAGGAAGGAGATGATGCTGTTCTTACAGGTTACTTTTCACAACAGCTCTACCCTGACAATACTTCTGATGCCATTGGGTGAAGAGAGAGATGTCATTTGGTATTTTATTTTGATGTTTTAAAAGAAGACTCAGATTGTTAACTCAAACTGGTATTTGCAGCACAATCTAAGATTAATATATAACATTATTATGGAAAACCCTCCATATTTCAACATTAGAAAGACAGGAGAAAGTTTCTCATGAAAGCACTTGAAATATTATGCCAATAATGCTTTAAAAATGACCAGTCTTTTAACTGGCTTTGAAGATTCCTGTTCCTGAAGGAAGTTTCCTTTTTCTTTTTCTTGTCAATTTGTTCCAACCTCATATCCCACAGGCAGGTATGTTATGGCATGAGGAGAGCACAGGTCTCACCTGCCTCTTCTCATCTGCTCCTGGCTCCGTCTCCAGATGGGCAGTGCGCATTTAGGTTCCTGCTCTGGCAGGTGGATTGGACTAGATGATCTTTCGAGGTCCTTTCCAATCCCTAACATTCTGTGATTCTGTGATTCTGTGATCATGCCCTGCTTTCACAGGGTGTCATTTGAGAAGAGGGCATTTTCCCTTCTCATGTCAACCTGGGGCACCACCATCGCTTCCACTCATCCTTATCCTCACCTGGCTTTTATTTCACCCCAACCAGCCTCCATGCCTAGGCTACCAAGCTCAAGACCTCCCCTTATGCAGTATAGTTGCATAGATATGTGCCACACTGGAGGAGAAAGGTGGTCCCTGTGACTTGCCTTTGTTCCTTCTCACACAGAGAGGTGGTATCAAACCTAAGGCTGGAGCAACTCAAGAGGTCAAAAGCATATGGGCTGAAACCTGGGACATGGACTGCAAAAGCTGCCTCAAAAGGCAACTTTTCAACAGTAGCATGGACCATAACAAGAACAGCTGCTACCACGTGTTAAAACAGAGCCAGGTCCCTATTCAGAGACTTCATTCCTAGCAAAACCTCAACCCAGGAACACACATCAACACCTGCACAACCCTAGTACTGCACACCCCCACGCCCTGGTCAGAGCTGAGACCATCTCTCGTGTGGGGGTTTCAGTCTGGGGTGACAGCTTCTCAGATGACAGCTGTTCTATGGCTTGAAATTACTTGATGAAATCAGAGCAAATCACACCAAAAGCAACAGCTTTCATAGAAAAGAAAACCCCTCTATGAGGTGGAAGCTATGTTCGCTGCAGGCATTAAGCTCAAACCTCCTGGAAGTGACCAGAGATGTGCCATGCCCAGGACCAGATCGTTGCCCCACGTCACCTCCATTGGGCCACTGTCCCCATTTCCCCCTCATCCCCATTTCCCTCTCCCTTACTCCTTGGACAGGTTCCTTGGTGAGGAAACAGGGTGCCCAAAAGGGCTGCTTTTCACCAACAGAAGGTCAGGCTTGCTCCCACAGCTGGGGCTGAGCCCAGAACAAGGGAGCAGCCCGTGTGGTGGGAGACTCTTGCTGGTTGCTATTAGCATGGCTGAGTGCAAGGCGGAGATGCTGGTCCCTCCCTCATCACCTTGCTCTTCCTCTACATGCTGATTTTCTGGTATTGTACGGCCCTTTTTCAGCTAGACCTCTGACTCACAGTCCTCCCTGAAGACCACAGAGGAGCCTTGCCATTGCCTTTGGGGCTCAGTGCAAAATCGTCCCTCACCACATCTGCTCCTCTCAGCTGACAGCAAGTGTGTGACAGAGTGAGATGTGGAGAAGTAACCAAGCCACAGTCTTTTCAGTGCTGCAGTGGCATCCTGCTCCCTTGGAGCAAGAAGAAGCTGTGATGATACTTGAGGTTTTTACCTTTTTCCGGGGCTGTATCTGTAGCCACCCATTTCATGTGCTTGGGCTGCAACCAGCAATGCAGTCCTATACCTTTCCTTGCATCGCTTGCTAGCTAAAGAGCTCCTGTCTTGGTTTGGGGCTTTAGATTTTCACTTTAAAATTACAATGCTGTTAGAAAAACAAGAGCTCAAACAACTTCACCAGAGTTAGAAAGTCAAAATGAATAATTTCAGGTGCAAGACGGAGATATGAAATCTCCGCACCTACAGATAAGGATGCTTGTCAGATGCCTCTCAGCCTCAAAGCCTGGATGCTGGATGGGCTCTAACCCTGAAGTTGCAGGTATGCAGACAGAGCTATGTCAAGAGGGAGCATGGAAATGAAGACTGAAAATTTAAACATTTTCAGTCATGCTGAGAGAGAAAGAGAAACCTCCATTTTTTCTTCTTATTGAAATAAACACTTGTGCTTTCCCAGAGGTAGTTATCTGAGAGGTTAAGTAGAAAGGAAAATTGGAAAGGAAATCTGACTCTGTAGCAAGGCATGTTCCTGTGTGTGCCTAAAATTTTGTGGCTACATTTCCTTAACCAAACAAATAACCAAGAAAAGAGCTACAGAGACCTTTTGCGTAGGTGTGTCCCCATTTATACAATTTGTCACATAACAGCACAAGGCAATGCTGTTGTCCTGCAAGTGCCATCTCAGGAACTGTTCAGCAGTTAGAGTTCCTCAATGTCATGGTTTTGTCACCAGTACAATAACACAGGGCATCTTTCCTTGTCCCAGCAACGGTAGAGCAATCAGTTCAGTTTTCTTCAAAAAGGAATAATTTATTCCCTTTTGCAATATGGATCTCTCAGGAATCACTGAATGGGGAGCTGTTGTTATAGAAAATGGACCCCCTTTGTAGAGGAGGTAAATAAACATTCAGCGTGGTATTTGCTCTCATGGAACTGGCAGCATGCACAGGAAACCCAGTGGTTCTAGGTACAGCTGGTCTCCTCTTTAGGTTGGAGATGACATTTTTCAGTCCTGGTTTCTCTGCTTGTCTAAAAATATCCAAGTGCATGAAAAAAAGCAATTCTTACTCAATGCATCTTGGTCTTGGAAAATGCAACATTGTCTACTTTAGTGCCTTTCACAGTGGAATTTATAATCAGGTAGTTCTGCATTTATTAAGCACTGGTACTCTCAAAATAGGTTAAAAGAACTTTCTTCATTACCAGAAGAGTTATTGCTCACTTGGTTCCTAGGTTACTACTTCTCAGCCACTGAAATAAAAGCAAAATTCAGGCACCAAACTCGGAAGTGTTTTTCTGTGCTTTGACAACTCGGAGAGGGTAATTTCCACCCTCTGTAAGTCTTCTGGATGAATCACTGGGCTGTGCTGAACCATAACCTGTCTTTGGCTCATTTTTGACACCTGCAAAGGCAGAGATGGCCTTCTAATCTTCCACAATACCATTTCTCCAGTTAAATGCTGCATTTGCTCCGTGAGTTAACGTCTTCACTGGTGGGTTGACCATCTGCCATTTGTTCTCCTCTTTAATCTCTTCACAGAAACACATGCCCAGAGAAGGGATCTAGGAAAGAATTTACCAGCAGAGTTACTAGCAGGGTCATTACTTTGATGTGAAGGAGACAGAAGAGAGCAGACCCTGAAACTAATCTAGGAAGAGAGACTGGGACATTTTGCTACTTCTGAAATGAACTAAAACCAGACATGAGGCCTGTGGGGTGATAGCTGAGCTTGTGTCATCACCCCACAGTTATACTTGGATCCGATGATCAAAATATTTTCACTCCCTCTTATGCATTGACAGTGGTAGTAAAAATAAATTTAAAGACTGAATTCTCTAGTTGGTCATACCAAGGTGGATGGTAAGGAAAACTGGGGTGAAAAATTCTGCTACTGGGGATAACACACAGATAAAATAAATAAAAATCCTTGGTGACTGAGTCTCAAGAGCAGGCCCCATTTGTGAAGCTGGTAAGAAAACCCTTCTCTACTTCATTCTTCTCCACTTCACTCTGTAGCTGAGCAACAAAGTTATGAACTTACAGTGACTTGAAAAATACTCAACTTCTTAAAGAGTGACTCCCTGAAGGTGGCTGCACGTTACACTCACAACAGCACGGGGAGGAGACGGAAGACTCAGCACTGTTTCTAAAGGAAGAAGGCTAGCTCTAGATGGAGAGGTTTCCAAATGTGCCTTTTGTCTGTAGGTGTTATATGGCATTGACTTTCCAGGGGAGTTGGATGAAAAACTTCAAAGAGTTAGCTGCTAGACACATACTGTTCACCAGGAGAAAATTATTCTCTTGACTTCCAGTGCTTTGCTGAAACTCCATGAGATTCCCTTTGCAATGAGACGCTAATGTCATTGGTACTGGCATGCAGTTACACGCTTGTCTCTCTGAGTAAGCAGGCTCCTTATTAAAAGTATAATAAAACAGAAGGAAGCTTCCTGTTGGGAAAAAAATAATAAATTCTTACCTTTCGTACCACCTGGGCAAAGTCGCTGCTGTCTCTGGCAGGGAGCCCTAATAGAGGCCGGGTGAAAGATGCCAAGGAAGAGCCATGGCCCACAATGAGAATGATACCTGATATACCAGAGAAAGCAAAGAAAAATAGTAAGGGAGCTGCAGGACTTTCAGGTTACCCAGCAGCAGATGGGTATGAAGCTCTTTTGGGACTATCTTTGCAGATCTCTTTGATAATGTGGCAGGGTGTATTGTACTGGTCAGAAAAAGTCTGGTGTGTTGTAGGCATGCCAGCTAGTGAGAGAAAGCATTTGCTAGGAAAACAGAAAAAAAAAAAGCTTTCCAGAAAAGTGTATTAATCTATGCCAAGCTACAGCCCTATGTAGGAAGACCAAGCAAAGAGTATACTCTTGCAATTTAGTCTACTGTCTTCTGTTTAATTTTGCTTTTTTTGTTTCTTTCCTATAAATTGCATGTATTTTGATTTGGTGTAGCTGGTGGACAAGATGGTCCAAGACAAGGACCAAGAGTCTACCTTAAGCTCTGTGCACTACCAACAACTCATGTTATATGTGCTTCTGTTGGCAAATCTCTGCCTGTTCCTGTAACTGGAAGTGTCTGACAGAATACACAAAGGTCTGAAAACTTTACCTTTGCTGGGACAGGCAGTGATGATCTGTTTTATAACCGTAGAGCTTCTGCTTACATATTCTTCATAACTTTCTGATGGTACCAGAGAAGAGAGTGGGAAGTTACCCCTGACAATAAAACAAAAAAATATATGTTCATCTAGATGAATATGGAGACACTGTTAACCCTATTGAATGACTACACTACAGAAAAGGCACTTTTTAAAAAGGATATAGATTTATACTGACTTGGCTGATGTACTGCTACTTCAGCTTGCATGGTGCATTAGCTTCCTTCACAGTAATTTCTATTAAATCTTATGTCTAAATCTCATAGCTCATAGAACAGTAGATGCAGGGAAAACCATGATTTAATAAAACTCGTAGTTTACAGTGGAGATTATTTACAGTAGGATTCATGCCTAAGAAAAGCTTGTCCTTTGAGCAATTCTGTCATTAAGGACCCCTGCCTAGGTATGGACTGCAGACTTGCAGAGCAGCCCAGCTCTAGCAATCTTGACTGAGTTCAAACCAAGGTAAATGCTTTCAAGATTTGCCACCTCAGTGTTAGTCTTCTTAATAAACAAAGCAAAAAAAAATCAACAACAAACAAGGCATATCTGCATTAGCTGGACAAATGGATAGTGAAGACTTCCACTCCTAGAGTAAAAAAAAATATTTCCAAGGTCATTAATCACAATGCACCATTCATAAGTATCTGAGAACTTCTATTTTGTGTCTGTTTTCCATGTCATCCTTTTAATCTGCCTTCTCTGAGAAAGGGAAGCATTCACTGTTAGCAATGTGTGGTGATACAATACAGGATGCTAATTTTTTTTTACAAACAACTGCCCCCGTCACCCCAATTTGATTGTCTCCTTAGTCAGTGAACAGGCAGGAGTAAAATTAGGTTAATATATTTTAGTGAGGTATGGTATTACAGCGCACTTTCACAGACAAGTCTTTGGTACGTTATGTCAACACAAACTACAGAAGTAGAAAATAGGTGGTAAAACCATATGAAAAGCTCACGCTGGTTTGTTAATCATAGCTAATATTAATCCTGGCTAGGTGAGAGGAGTCTAGATTGGGGTACTCAAAAGTAGCCTGCCTTTTGGCAGAGCTGCAATTTTTTTTTAATATGTTGTCCTTTTGGCACCTCAGTCCCTTCAGTATTGTTAATTATTTGCTCTGCAGCAGAGCTGAGCATCTCCAGCAGTGGCCAAAGTGGCCCCCAGGCTAAATAGCAACAGGAGTGCTCAGCCCAGGCTAAGGTTTTGGTGGCAGTGCCGTGTCCAGCTGTGAGTGACACAGTGCAAGTGAGATGAGAACTAGCAAGAGAAAATCCAGAGGGGAGCAGTGAACAGGGGTCCAGAAAGCACAGCCTACAAGGGAGGATGGGAAGAGTTCAGCTCAGATGAAAAGACTGAGGAAGATGATAATAGTCTGCAAAAGGCTGCTGTGAAGAGGAAAGGAAGGGTCTGTCCTCCATGCAAATGGTGAAGAGGAAAGAAATAAGTGGCTTACACTGTGACTGGCTGTCTTTAACAGCAGGAACAGCAAGGGCAGAATTTATCCTGCTTTGGAACAAGGAGTCTACCACCCCTCTGCTTCTGTGAGAGCGTGAGAGGAGAGAGAGGCAGAGTTAATCTCACCCAAACTTAGCTGCCTACAACTCAAGTGTCTGGCTAGGTCAATGGAGACAAGTAAGTCCCTTCAGAGGGCAAGTCATACTATCTGAAGTGTCTGACATGGCCATCTAAGATGGAAAATCACTGTGTTGGGAGTCCTCTTCTTTACACCAACAAGAATGCTACTAGCTAACCATCACAGCCTAGGCACCCAACTCTTAGATGTCTGCAACTGGGTGCAGTGAACCTCAAGGTGTTTTCATCTCAGCACACAATGCATGGGCAGCAAATGTTTCAGCATCATTCACATTGCCTCTTAGTGGCACTGGAAACAGGAGAATTTGTGTTAGTTCCACTGCTGACAGGGAACAATCAGGGACTTAACCTAGTTGAAGGCTGTCATTTGCAGTAGCTGAATATGTTAAAACCAGACCCTGGGACCTGAGGATTTCAAACCCCGCATGTGATGGGAAGAAACTGGCATCATATGTGCAAGTTTATAGCACATCCACCCTATTTTTGCCTGGACCTAAGTGAGCTATGAGGGATTTGAACCCTGTAGTTAGCACTGCTTCAGGGCTTCCCCTCTGAACTTCCCACTACTCTGCATTTGCACCCTTTTTGATGTGGAAATTTGGGGTAAGTGATATTTTATTAAAAAACAAACAAACAAACAAAAAAACCAAACAGGGAAAACAGTCTGTTTGTGATAAAACACACCAGAAAGCACTATGATTCAGGAAAATGAAGGATTTTATTCTTTCATGCAATTTCAAATGAAGATAATTGCTTGGCTGTAAGAAAAGCATTAAGACCTGAGAAGTTTCCTTTCCCCCTTTCTTGTGTAGGTGGGAAAGCCCAGAGACACTCACTTTTATTAGCTGAGTAATTTCCTGGATCTGGCTGCGCATTGCGAACACAGAGCAGCCTGGTTTGTGATCAAGATGAGGAGCTAGATTGAATTGGAGGCTTACCATTTCCTGCCCTGCTGTGGTTTGCAAGCACTCAGAAAAAGCATCACCCCCCAAAGTTGTAAGGGCCCCAAAAAGTCCTTGCTGAGCACAGTACTAATCTTTGAGCAACTCAAAACAAAACAAACCCCTCCCTGATCGAATCTGGCACAAGCATCAGTTATAGTGAAATGCTGCCCACAAAACTGGAAGGACAGCTGGCTCGTATCTGGCTCACCTCTCTCTCCCCAGATCCTACGTGGTTCTGCCTTGGGGTGCATGGGGGTAGCCCCCAGCTTTCCCTTCCTCTTGTAGCTGTGGATTCAGTGACACAAGCCAGTGATGTTTCTGTCATGGAGCTGTGCTCCCTGCCACCTCCCAGCCTGGGCTCATCCTCTGCTGTGGGCAGACCTCTTGCTGCTGCCCTGCAGACCCTCAACAAAGGGCTTACCCACCTTTTCTAAAGTCACATTTCTGAGTCACTGAAAACCAGCATGCTATTTTCTCGACAGGTTGTTCTCCACATTTCTAAAATGTGCTTCACATGAACCAAAGGTAAAAACAAAACTCCTGGTACCTGACACTAATGCCTATAACACAGCTGCCCTCGTGTGTGACAAACCATGGGCCTGAGCCGGTGGATCTGAAGGCAGCACCAAGGTAAGGCTGCTCCCATACACGAGTATCAGATGTTTGTACATGTGCAGGTGCAACTATGTGCTACCTGCGTGCGCATTCCAAGCTCTGTGTGTGTGTGTGTGTCCCTGTGTCGGAGCAGCAAAGTTGACTCTAGGCACGAGACAGCTGACAACATGTGGTATTTTGGGATCCGATCATGTAGACTTGAATTTGATCAGAATCACCCATTTTTTGCAGTGTTCATCATGGTTTATGACAAATAAAAAGATGAAGAGATATCTCAGGTAAATAAAATAAAAAAAGGCTTTAACAAGTAGATATGGAGCAATTACCTGTAACTTGTGTCTATTTTGTAAGAGGCCTCTGCCAGTTCTGTTACAGTCATGAAGTTAGGAATTACTCTGCTTGCTTCCCACTTGGTCCATTCAAACAGTCCTGGTTCCACCCTGATTTTGACTTTTTGATCTAATTTAAGCCCTGCAAGAACAATAAATATTTATTAAGAAGAGATATGTACACTCAAAGTGTTATATTTGTGATGTACACGCTACTTTCTTTGCTGTAATGTTTTCATTAATGAAAAGAATTACTTATTGTCGAACAAAAGAGGATCCTGTTGATTAAATGAAGCCAATGTTATGTTCTTGTCTGATTGATGTTAAGGCACTATAAAATCCTACAGTAGTGTTATTACTATTTCTGGAGCTCTCTTGTGATGATCTGCAAGGAACAGGAGAGAATAGAAGAAAAGACCTCAGTACTGGTATCATCTGAATAAACTTTAGACAGGAAATATTTTTACCATTTTTATGTAGCATTTTGCTCAGTGGTACTTGTTGGGGCAATAAATTGTTCTACAGTGTTAGAAGTGGAATTTTCTTGTTCAAAGGACACATTATTTTGTTGATTATTCCCAGCAGAGGTTACTGAGTGGCACTGGTTCCCAGAAGAAATGCACTCCTATCTTAATTCTGATATAAACGTGATAATGAGCTGTGAACTTCTGACACATCTGTCAGAGGGGACAGGAGAAGTAAAAAGAGAGATAGGAAGTAGGAGAAGGAAAGAGGTTCTGCAACACAAAGGATTTAAAATAGTTTGGCTTGCAAAGGCAAATGCTTTCAGGAGAAAGCAGTCTTCCCTGATTCACACTCACATCCTTCAGAGCACAGGAAACATTTGCTTTTTGGCTCAGAATATTTTCTGGGAAAGGTGGCAGTGGTGATTTGATGAGCAGCTACTAATGTGGAATTCAAACTGATGTGAAGCACCTCTGTTTCATACAACATTAGATTCCATTTTAACTAGTGAGGACTAGAGTTAGTGAGGTAGTACTCTCCAGACCATACAGATGGCAGCAGGTTTATTACTGCTTATACTACCAGCTAGACCAAACCACCTCGTCTTCCCTGCTTAAATATAACAACAAATAACCATAAAGTTGTACATCTTCTTAATTACTCATCTCAGAGACTTCATAGAAGTTTGATGAAGACATTTTCAGCATGGTAAAAGCACCTGGCTGGTTTTGCTGCCTTACCCTGCAGTAGGTGTTGAGCTGTCTGTATGCAGCGGAGTGCAGGTGACGAGTACACGTAACTAACTGTCACCTCCTGGTCCAGCAGAGCTTCCCCTGGATGGGAGCAGCAAAATGAGTTGCTTTTTTACAAATCATGACAGATGAGAAACTACTACAAAATACTTTCTACAAACAACAGCTTGGAGCTTTTTAGTTTCATTGACATGGGAGATACTGATAGTCCATTTCTATTCATTTTTTCATGCTATCATCTGACTGAGATCTAAAAAGCTCATTCTGGTGGTAACAACAAGTTTAAAATAAGTGTTGGGAAGATAATTACAGAAGATTCACTCCAAATTTGCAAACAGCAGTTAGGCATTTGCCTGTCTCCATATATCTGAATTATCAGGGACAAGCATTTGCACCAGACTTGCATTGTCACAATCAGGCGCCCTTGCTGAGGGAGCTGAAACAACTTCATCTGGTGAGTAAATTGAGTCAGACTAACACACAGCACCCAGCCATCAGGTACCTGTCATAAGATGACCACACTCTGCTGACCACGAGCTGCTTCCTCTGGTCAGCCCCTTCACTCCTCACTGCCCATTCAGTGACAACTGTGCAAGACATTAGTCCCTTGCAGACAAGCAACAGGGTACAGGTGGTGTTGCATCTTCTTTCTTCTAACTTTGCCAGGAACTGGCAGAATGGGTCTCAAAGATGAGCAACCAGCCCAGCTCTCTATTTTATTATTTAACAAGATCTTGCAGTGATAGCCCATAGAGAAGTGTTACCACAATGAGTGCTGCTATGAAATTTTTCTACTGCAAAGCCACTATGAGCTTTTGCAGATGATGAAAGCCTGCTTCCCAAACCCTTACCTCTGCAGTAGGATTATACTCATCTTACCTATAAGCCTTGATTGGAAAATACCACAGCAAGATAAAGGAGGATCATATTCAAAATGGTTCATGCTGTCTTTCCGCCTCGGCAGGGTAGAAGGGAAGTTCAGGTCTGCTCTGTAGTACTTTCCTGAAATGAGGTGGGATATTAAGGGAGGCAGCAGCTGAATGCACAGGTAGCATTTCTTTATAATGGCTTCTTTTTTTCTGAGTGGTTGGATGGTTGGTTCTGAAAACTCAGCCCAGAGTGACATCTTGACTGGCAAATGAAATGGGTCAGGCCTGTTCTTTAGCCACACAGGCAACCGATGAAGCAGGGCATCTGCCCAAGGAGCTAGTCTCTCTTCCCTTCACCTCAAACGCCCATGCTGGCTGTTCACTGGGGATGGACTACGGTCTGTGCTCTCCTCAAACCTTGCCTGGAAACCATGTGGGTGAGGAGGAGCTGCCATCAGCCTAGACCATGCCAAGAAGACAGCTAATAACAGCAGTTTAGGGGATCATGGAGCACTACCTGAATTCAGATGCCTATGGGATTATTTTATTACTACAGACATAGTGCCTCACTGATGAAAAGAACCTGGTGACTGCTATTATCTTAAAGAGATCTTGTTTTAAGTTCACAGCACTGGTTTGGGAAATCACCTGTTCTAAAAAAATAGCACCTCTTCTGCAAGCTCTGAAGGAGCAAATGGGGGAGAGGGGAGACAGGACAAGAAAGTCTTTGAGCAACCTGGTCTAGTGGAAGGTGTCCCTTATCATGGCAGGGGGGTTGGAACTAGATGACCTTTAAGGTACCTTCCAGCCCATACCATTCTATGAAATCATGAGAATTCAGCTTCCTGGGGCTCAAATCAAACAAAAATCCACTCCATATTGATATTCTTTTACCATTGCCAAAATGACAAACAACAATGTTTCCACTGAAAAAAATGAAACCAGTTAAATTATTATGCAGCCAGAAGGTACCACCCTCATTAACTAGTGTGAATTTTGCACACTTAATATAAGAGATATTCAGCAAAACAAAGGAGACTTTCAGCACAAAGCTCTTCCTTCTGAACTCCCACCTTCTTTTTCCCCTCCTTTCTCCTGACATATATTTCCCTGTTCTGGGACCATTTTCTTCACCTCAAAACATCATTTTTTTGAGAGAGAAGTCCAAGAAATTCAGCTTTTAATTTAGGTTTGTGCTGATATCTCATTTCTCGTATGGTTTGCCCTTGTTCTTCTTCCACAAGTTTGACTAGTGATGTACTGTGACTCTGATCAACAGAACAAGATTCTGACTCAAGTGTGGAAAGTTGGAGGAGTCTGATGACCACCACCTTGTGTAATGAGCAGCAGAGATCTTGTGTTTCGTACATCTGTCACTGGGGCACACATCCATCAGTATCACAAGAGATTTGCTTGTTCTGCAGAGTTTATCCAACATAAACCCTAAGGTTTGACTAGATGACCTTTGAAGGTCCCTTCCAATCCAATAAATTCTATGATTCTATGACTTTAGGACACTATGAAATACTGGTTATGTGCAGGTCAAAGTGGTGTTGTACCTGACTTGCAGTGTTACTCACTCTTTTGTGTCAGTGTTTACATTTACACATAGGAGATTGAATCTTTTGTACCCCTTATTGGGGTTAATTGGTTTTGGTCCTGATTTGCTAAGATACTTTATTATCTTACTCACCATCTGCAGTCAAGCACTGTTGAAGCCAAGATTTGCCAAAGACCTGATCAACTCTTTC
>NW_010304362.1:0-7465 GCF_000700745.2 Antrostomus carolinensis | reverse complement strand
CTCTTTCCCCATGGCGCATCACCAGAACACCTCTTCGCAGGGTGGCATTCTGAGACAGCTGCGTAAAAAGGGTTTTTAATGGTGATATTGTATGTAACCTGCATGAAAAGTTTGGATTCCGGGGTGCTGTCTGATGGAGGAAGGAACAGCAGACCTGTCCTGCGAGGTTTAAACAAGCACAGAGCGGGAGAGAAAGAAGCTGCTATAATAGATGCCTATCTTTAGGACTGACTGGCTCTCCGCTGAAGGCATAGGAGAGAGATCCCTGACCTTCATGGGCTACAGATTAGGTTTTAACTCTGTGTTTACACTAGTGAAAGGTAGTGTTGACAACAGATGTTTTCATTCCAGTGTGGGAAGGAACTATCATTTTCATATATGTCTTATGGTTGGTATAAACCAAAGAGGGAAACTAGCTAAGATTTAAGTGGTGATGCTCTTTTCTACACCAGGACTAACATCAAGCTTGTCCTTCTTTTCCTAATGAAAACACTACTTTTACACTTTTCAAAGCTGTGTGGAGAAGTCAACAGTGAACCCAGATCTCCTCTGAAGTCATTTTTTTTACTCAGACTGCGTGGAATTACAAATAAGTTCTAACTGGTTTGGGGTTAGTATACAATGCATGTTAAATACAGATGAGAAGATGAAGAACAGGTCAACAAAGGCTTTAAAATTTTTCCAACAGTAACCCACTGTAGTGTTAACTGCTGCAGCACTGAGGTTAGTGATGTGTATCTTCAGCAGCAGAGACAGGAATTCTTAAGAAGTGGTAACACACTGTATTAACGTGTTTTGCTAAACACTATTGCATTTCTGTCATGAAACACAAATCAACAGCCACAAGATCAGAGTTTAAAACTAAGAGTTTTGTGGTCTTGCTCTTCAGCTTAAGAAGAACCCAGAGGCTGGGGAAACTCCTAGACTAGAGATGTGTGCATCTGTAAAATGTGTTCCTCAGGCCAAGTGGCAGCTCTGCCACAGATCTGAGCTAGATAAGAGAGGCCAAGAGCAATCAAGAGCCTGTGGAAGGATGTGTGACTTGTGCAAAAGTTTCTGTCTTACAGTTGTACACACACCATTCTGGGAGGCCCCAGGATGGAAGTTCCCTCAAGGTGGCCTCAAGTTTCTATGATGTTAACACAAATGAACCCGGGGTTATCCCCCAGCACGGTGAGAAGACAGGCTGTGAGGCCAGCAAGCCCAAAGGGGTTTCAGCAGCATGCCAGTGTCCAGGAAAGGACTGTCTTGGCAGCCCTAACAGTGAGAGCCATTAAGGCAGTGCAGGTGCAAATGTGCTGTAGGCAAAAAAACCCAGAGTCCTTATTTGTTTTACTCTTCCTACCAGAAGACCAGTGGAAAACCTAGGAAAAAGTTGATACATGTTAATTTTGAAACTGGGACAAAAGTATAATCCCATCAGTGCTGCTAAGCTTTCCAGCTAGCTGTTCTCTTACTGTACTCCTACGCAGTTATTTGCACTATCTATGCATCTAAAATATAAAACCACCAAGGTGACATCCATAGAACTTGGACATAAAAGTAAGAATGAACAGTGAACCTAATTCTGCTCTAGTTACTCTGCTATGGACCCATATGAAAGCCAGGGAAAGTTTTGCCAGTGTCTCACTTGCCAGACTTGTCACCATAGCTCTGCACAGCTTGCCCAGTAAGGCTGTGCACAGAGAAACCTGAGCAAAGAAACTTGTGTTATGCTATTATGACAGGAAAAAATAGGGTTTTTTGAAAGAAGGCAAGAGTAATGTACATCACATAAGTTACAAAATATTTATGGGATATTATACCATACAGTATGAGCATATGAGTGTGCGTATATATATGTATTTGTATATATGTGCACTACGGTATGAGCATATGAGTGTGCGTATATATATGTGCACTACAACATAACATAAAAATGTGAGGGAGAAAAAGGAAGATACTACTAACTTTGTTAAATGCTTTTAATAAATAGTATATCTGCACAAGCACATGCAAACATAAGAAATTGAAAAAAACAATTACCTGAAGAGAAAGTGCATTGGTTACGCTCCTTGATGTATTAGGATCATTAACTTCTCCATTCAGCTTTACATTAGGTTCATTTTCAGTTTGGGTGAAGAATCTTGAAGCTGTTACAAAAACATATTCCCTGTAGAAAAAGCAGAAGCAACACACACACAAACATATGGGCATACACACAAATAGAAGGGATTTTTAAGTCATTATTTTGTCTAAAGACATGTGTGAGTCAGGATTCATACTCCACTCAATATTTTTGCAGACTTGCAATCCACTTCATCACTTTGTGTTTACTTAGAATCTGCCCAGTAAAAATGAGGCTAAAATAATATTAACTGATGGGTGTAACCCTACTAAAGCGTGATTCAAACAGGAAATATTACCTGGTTGTGTCCTCTCTGTCTCTGAGGACTCAGTAAGAAGTGCACCTACACCTCTCTGCTTAGAAAAATCAGCTCTAATCTACAAGTAGCATCAGCCACACTGTCAGCTGCACAGCAAAGTGCAGGAAGCCAGACAGATGCCTGCTGATACAGGATAAATCAACAAGACAAGGGTGGACTCAAGGTGGTGGAATAACCTTTGCGTGGTCTCATTTCAAGTTAAATTTCCAAGCTCTTGAAATGAGAAAAAAGAAGAAAGCAGTGAGCCAAGCTGAAGACTCAGCCTGCCTGGCAGAACATGGTCTTCTTTTAAAATTAATTAGGTTATTCAGGCTGTTTAAGAACAAACAGGGGTCATCCCTTGAGCAGCTGAACTAATGAACTCTGAGTGTCTGTGGATGTGTGTCCTATGTCTTTTCTTCCAGAAGTCTCAGCATCCCACCCAGACCCCCAGGACCCTTTTCTCTCTCCCTCTACCCACACCCCCTCCAGCTCCCAGCTGTCAGCCCACAGCTCAAGGCGAGGAGGAACATTGCCATGACTCCCCAGCAGAAAAAGCAACTGACATAAAGCAACACCTGTGAAACCTCAACTTGCCTGTGTTTAACCCAGGTGTCTGACTCGTTGACCCTCTCAGTGTAGTTTTCAGGAACAAAACCCCTGCAGCCAGTCCGATGTGAGGTCCCGACCACCCAGCCTTCGCTCACATCAGACTGCTGCGTTGGGTCAACGTAGATGAAGTCCCCGGCATTGATCATGAGTTCATCGATGTTCTGGGGCTTGTACTGGAAGAGGGCCCTCAGTGTCTGGGGGAACAGGCAACAGGGTCAGGCTGCTGCCCGGAGCCCAGTGCTGCACGTGCCGCAGCGGTTCAAGGAATATTTGTTCAACTCTACTGGACACAGTGACTGGCACTATTTTCCACTTTGCAACACGTTTTTCAATAGCACTTTGGTAGAGAAAAAGGAAAACACCAAAGCATTTGCAGTACACATAAAAATAGGCACTTGATTCTCATAAAAATACTTTTTTCCTGTAACTAGTGCAGACTTATGCGAAAACAAATATAGCAAGAGTGTTTTCAGCTATTTTTGTGGTTACTTGCAGCTCTCCTGAGTGTGAACAAAATCCAATATGACAATTGTGACAAAGTGATATACTGATCTGACTGAAAAATGTTGGTCATTCCATAATTTAAATTTGGAAATGAGAACTGGAAAAATGTTGACTGGTTTTAACTAAGGGTCTGTTAAGCAGAAAATCATAAGGGAGAACTGTGCCCTGCTCACTGATATTTAATCTGAACATTTTTCATCATGGCTGGGACAATCAAGAAAACTAATTTTGCTGAATGGAATTTTACTGCAAAGCTGTGATCTGACAAATCCTAGCAAATATTCAAGGGTCATAATTTCCTATCTCTTTTATTTTCTCATGTCATAGTAAGATTATTTTTTTCTGCTGGAGTTTGGAATTAGACCTTGTTGACATGCAGGTCAAGCTGCCTACCATAAAGGTATCTTCTACTCATTCATGATTACAGTTTTTCAACCCAAAGAGGTACTTGAAACAACCATGCTTTTTGAAACACTATACTGTGTGCATGCACTGATTTTCTTCACAAAAAAAAAAAAAAGAAAAAAAAAAAGAAAAAAAACCAAAAGGCAACATGACTGTAGCAAAGAGTAGGATTGTGGGCTCAGGAAATTAAATATATTTGATGACAGTACCTGGTAATGCACAAAACGCATGTCCCGTGAGTAGAGAGCAGCTACCCACTGGCAGGTCTCTCCTGGATTAACGCATTTGGCCAGTTGTTCCAAAGTCTTCTGATGGTGAGGATAAAACTTGTGAGCTAGGGTGAGGTGGAGCTGCTTTAGACAAGGCTTCACATGACAATCTAAGAATGAAACAATTGCATCACAACATAGAAGTGAAGGTCATTTAAAGCTCATCTTCTTCTTTTATGCTACATGCTTTGCATGATGCAGGAAATACCATAGTAATTAGTAGCAGAATAGATCATAATTTTGCTGAATAGTAGTTTTGCAGAATGTCATGGTTTTGATCATGCCAAAATAATTAATAAATCTGGACTGGATTTGCCTCCTGGCTTCAGCTGGGAGAAAAAAAATGAGCAAGGCTTGAATTCCTCTCCCAGTCTGTGATGTATTGAACTAATTTCTCTCAGATGACACTATGCTAGGACTGTGTCCCTACAGTCTCTACTGGTGATGCAGTTTCCTTTGGATGTCACTGGAGTGGGGATTAGGACCTATTTCTCAGGGATGCAAGCCAGGCCATCAGGCTGGGCCATAGCACCATGGGGAGTGGAGGTCTGGGAGTAGGGAGTATCATATCCCTGCCCATCTTGGATATCCCAATCGATGGCCTGTCAAGTTAAACAGACAGCCATTTCAGCTTCTAGACAAAAGCACTGTGTCTTCAAAGTCTAGGTCATGCTCCCCTAGCCACGTTGTTTTTAAATCTGTAGGAGGAAATGGTGTTTACTGACAGTAAAACATGAGCTAAGCTCCCCTGGAGACACAGGAGACATTTTCAGTACCATGCCTAAGCATTTGCGCTGTGACCTACCCATTTTCCCTCTGATGCTGGTCCTACCTGCCAGGGCCAAAGCCTCTGATGAGAATGCCAGAGCAAAGTCTTTGAGGATATTTGCATGGCTGTCACCAATGAAGAAGCCAAGGTAGCTGGTGGATGAATGTAGTGATAGGGAAATGGATGGTGGAAAGCAATGTAAAAAGTTGTCACCAACTCGCTTCAAGGCATCATACAATAATTCCACTTTCTGGTCTTCACACTGAAAGAAAACAGAGGAGGAGCAGGTTTTACCCACTGACTCAATAGCCACTGTCAGAGCCTGTGTTATACAGCAGTACCAAAAAACAGTGCGGGCCTTGGACTTCCTGAGAAAGACAACACACCTATGAACTTGCCTGTAATTCCTGGTATTTAAATCAGTAACAGTGGGCCATTTGATCAGCACAGTATCCTGATGCTGTAATAGGAAATGGAGCTTTCTGCCAGGAGGTATATATAGCCTGGATAGGAAAGAGCCAAAAGATTTTACCATCTGACTGGTGTGCAGTAACCTGTCTGAAATGAGGCAGGGATCATGACTTCCCTCCTCAATTCTAAGTAAGAATTTGTGTTGTGATCATACAGTCCTTAGCTGTATGTCCTTTAGCTCCTGCTAAAACTTCAAGATCTCAGATGTCAAGCAACATATGTAGCAAAATTCATAAGGCATCTATGTCATAATGATCCTTAATGCTCTAATAATAGCAAATTAAAGGATTGTATAGAGCCATGCCTCCAAAAAAAGGTGGCAATTAAGCAGTTTAAGAAGTGAAGAGGCAAAGATAGAATCTATGCCATCCAGCCAAAGACAGAAACATTATTGATGCTCCATTTCTGTGCTGCTTTATTCTCCTCCCCAGAGCTATTTTCTCCATTTAGCCTTTACACTGGTTAAGCTGCTGAAAGGGAAGAGCTGAAGAGAAGAAAGGAGCTCCTCCTGCTTAGATCATCTTTCTTTCCCAAGCATTCCTGAGGTCTCAGGGAGGAGGGATGCACCAAGGGGTCATCGGGCAGTTGGGGCTGTGGCGGGGCAGGTGTGGGTGGGATCCTCCACTGGGACAAGTGCCTCGCAGCAGGGTCCTCTGGGGCCAATGAGACCGGGAGCTGCAAACGATGTGGGCGGTCAGGAAACTGGAGAGGGGCAGTTCAGGAGGAAGAGGTGGGATCCAGGTCAGTGGATCTTCCTTTCTGCCTGTGAGGCACCCAGGTCAGTTCTGGCTGACAGCCAAGGAGCAGGGAACAGCACCAGAGGGTGCATTTATCCCTAGAAATATGCTACCTGAAACTGGGCTGAGATGTGTCAGGCGAGGGTTGCAATTCAGTTGTCTCTTCCAGGGCCAGGCCTTTAAATTTGACATCTTTCAAGAACATGACATTCGTTATTAATTAGTGGTTTTTGTTCTGTATAATTGTGACTAATGGCCGCAGGGTACCACTCAATATTTTGCAACAAAATACTCTTATTTTCACTGTATATACTTAGTCGCATTGTTTAGCAGAAATGTATGGTTGGCAGAATAATTTTTGTGTGTCTACTCTAGCTCATGTCTGTTTCAGTGCATCTCAGCTGCAGCTGATGTTCATGTGCCACATCATCAACATGTGAAAACTGGATTACAGGTGGTTCCAGAGTTTTTTCAGTCCAGTGATTCTTTGCTGGTCTTTGCTGATATTGGCACATTCACCTATGCAGGAGGAAAAGTTCTGCTAGGAAGTTACCCAGCATTCAGAATACCACCTAGGAGGACAGTAGCATCTCTAGCACCTGAGAACAGCCCACCCACCAGGAGTTCAGCTCAGGAGCCTGATTTCCATGTTAAATTATTGACAAAGTGACTCCATTGCACTGCTGGACTCCAGTCTGGCTCCCCTTGCTCCTTCCATCCCTGTGTTTCTCTCTTTTTCACAACATCCAAGCTTCAATAGAAAGGGTAAATACTGGGACACCACCACCGTAGTGGGTGACCTTCTGGTTGAGGGTCTTTGGAGAAGGCAGGGGTTTCCCTGTGATTCCCATAGGCATAATATCAAAGTTGTCTACATCCTATGATATCGCTGTCATCACTGCACAGCTGGCTGAAAGCAGCCACTGCTGCCCTGGCCAGGACATTCTAGATCAATGAAGCAGTGGGCATGGTTTTTGAAGCCTGCTGATAGCTGCATGTGGGGGGCAGTGATTCTTGCTGGCAGGTCCATCTGCAGCCTGGACTGTCCAGGGTTGCTCTAGACAAATGGTTGACATGCATCACTCAGCTAACCCAAAACATCCCATTGGCCCCAGCATCCAATTTTTAGATATGCCAAGGACTAAGGTGGGTAGCTAAAAGTGGATATTAAGCAATCACACCTGGACCTGGGTCAAGTCATTTTGATCACCAAGAAGAAGTTCTGTTATAAGACAATGGCAGGTGGCCCAGTGTCACCAGTAGTTGATCACAGAATCACAGAATGTTGGGGAT
>NW_010304361.1:6352-8068 GCF_000700745.2 Antrostomus carolinensis | reverse complement strand
GTCTGGGTGCCGCTGGAACCTCACCTCGCCTCCTTCCTTCCTCCCCTTTCCCCCAGATCAAGACCTGGTTTCAGAACCGACGGATGAAGCTCAAGCGGCAGCTGCAGGAGCTGAGGACGGAGCCTTTCTGCAGACCCCCTCTCCCTTACGGACCTCAGAGCGGCGTTGTGCCCTTGCCGCTCACGTACGTGGCCCGGCCACCGCCTCTGTCCCAGCAAGGGGCTGCGTCCGGGCAGCACTGCCGGCACCCACCCCGGACCTCAGCAGTGCCTGCAGAGCACAGCCTGTGGGCTTTTGGGCAGCACCCTGCTTTGTAGGGTACAGGGACCCCAGAGCTTTCTTGCTGAGCATCTGACTCCCTGATATGGACTATGGCTAAGGAGGATTTGCACTACTGATAGCTATCTGGGCTGCCCTTGTCTGTAGCTGCCTGGTGGAGTTATGATGCAACACTGAAAAAAGTATTTTACACAGACTCACTGGACAATCTCGATCCTGGACTTCAGGCCCCTGCATTTATAGGCAACTGTGTAAAATAGAAATACAGTGGGACAGACACTAATATAAATGGAATCTTTTAATAAATGCAAACTTTTTCCAGCTTTCATGTGAATTCCTTCCACGAGGATTGTAGAGCTATTTATCCTGCCCTGAAAGAGAGTGTTAAAGGAAACATAGACTCCTTATTCTCTAGATCTGTTCTGAAGATGGGTACAAAAAAGCGTGAATTTCCCTCTGTCCTCTAAAGCAAGTTATCCAGCCCCCTGAGCTACTTCCCAGATGGCACTTTCTCTGATGGGACTGTGCTTTTAATAAAAAATGTGCGTAGTCCAGTTACTGATGCTTAATACTGGACTTGCTATAGCAGCAGAACAGATGCTTTCTGATAGAGCCTTTTAAATAACATATAGAATATGTTTTGAAGAAGTAAAAAGTTGCTTTCTAAGTAAATATAAATATATCTTCACGCTTTCATGTGTGACCTCAGTAGATTAGTAAGGGACTCTTACCTAAATAGATCTTGGAAAGGATCTAGCCTTGAAATTTCTTATCAGCTAAAGGATCTCAACAAAATAGTATCTCACATGTACCTAATGGGGTATGAGGGTGATTAACAAAAGAAATGCAACATTCCAAACGGCCCTCAATGGCAGTAAAGTTTGTTACTGTTCTGCTATGCACTTTTTAATTTGAATAATGTTCTAGAAAAATATAAGATCAAAATGGCCTGATTTCAGGCTAGAGAAAGGGCTGTGAGAAATGATCCTTGACTGATGTAAGTTGCCATAAACCTTTTAAAGTCAATTGTCAACTAACATAAAAAGAGCAATAAAAATTTCCATCGCTTTAGAGTTGATCTCTGGTTATTAGAAGACTTCCGGCACACTTGTAATCTGGGTTTATATAATGAATGGTCTGAAGGTTCTCTGTCACTCATCCTTGAACACACTTCTTTTGTATACAGGGGTCAATCTGTCACTTGAGTGCACTTGCCTGGTAAAAAGCAACATTATGTGCCGCTGAAGGCTCTGACCTTTGATTTTCTGAGTGGCTGTCGCATCTGGAAGTCTCCTTAATTACTTTGTAATCCATGCTGTATTTTCCTAACCTTTTGAGATCCTAGTATTTGCTTTCAATTGCACAATTAATGTGGTTCTAATGCAAGAGTTTCAGAAAAAGAATAAGGGCTCAGGTGCTATAACTCTTGCTGAGATC
>NW_010304361.1:5492-6282 GCF_000700745.2 Antrostomus carolinensis | reverse complement strand
AAAAAAAAAAAAAAGTAATTCTCTCCGACTCTTTAAAATGTTTTTAGGGAACTTGGATGTTTCCAGAAAGAGCTCTGCAATGGTGAACATTTTCTCTACTCTAAAGCAGTGACATTTTTAAAATAGCAAAAAATAAATATACAATTGGCCATGTCAATAAATATACAATTTACCTGGCCAAAAAAAAAAAAAAAAAAAAAAAGAAAAAAGTCTTGTCTTAAGCATGAGACTCGATTTGGCTATCCCGTTTCCAAGAATAGTGCTAGAGGGGTAGATGACCCCCTTATAATCTTGTGTGGCCACAGATGAGGACCCCACCTCTCCTCAAAATGCTTTGCTCACCCCGTACAAAAGGAACAGTAACAGCCCTTCGCGCTCCTAGAAGCCAGAGCCGGCAGCCCCCGCCGAGAGGACCGGCTCTGTCCGGGGCTGCATGCAGCGCTGCGGGAGCGCCCCGAACCCCGACAGAACTGAGAGGAGGGGGGAGGAAGTGGGGACAGGCACCACCGCAGCTGAACCAGGGTGGGGTGAGAAAGAGAAGGAGAGAAAAGAAAGGGCTCGGGAGGAGAGAGGGAAAACGAAATGTTCCCACTCGTGGAGGGGACCTGCTTCCGTGGGGACAGGGCTTGTGCGGGGACATAAGCGCCCCCCCGCCCCCCGAAGGGTGATAAGGGAGAGGCAGGGACACACCTTCTCGGGGTCTCCAAACGTCCCGGGTGAGCTGCCTGCCGGGGACAGCTCTGGATGAGCCATGCCGGGGTGACTGTTTCGAGCTTCCCCGGATCTGCCC
>NW_010304361.1:0-5444 GCF_000700745.2 Antrostomus carolinensis | reverse complement strand
CCGGGCCGACGGTGGAAAAGCAGGAGGGAGCGGGGCTGGGCTGCACCTGCCCCCGAGCACGGCTCGACTGAGGTCCAGCGGTGCTCTGAGGGGTGGGGGGTGCAGTTTTCCATCCGTGCAAAGGTTTAGAGCAAGCCAGAGGCAAATGGGGCTGCCGGGACTACATGCAATGTTGCCGTCTTTGCCACGATTTAAACCCACGGGGGTTATGGGGACCGCGCTGGGACAAGCAGGGCTGTGGGGCAATCTCGGAGGAAGAGGCTTTGCTTGCAGGGTGCGGGTATGCGGGTGCCTGTAGTCTTACTAAGGCAGGCGGGCTTCGTGCTAGCGGCGGGGGCACGAGCGGGGTTTTTTCCTGTCTTTGGGCGCATGAGTTGCAGAACGGCTGACGGGCGAGGGAGAAGCCGAGCTCTGTTTGAAAAGGTGCTAATGATCACTTAACATAATGACTCCTTGGCCACAAGTATACTCAACAAGTACACGAAATGTCTTGCCAGTGTTTGGCAGCGCTAGCTTGCAAATATTGTCCCGTTGCCCGACAATTACTCAAGTGAATGCGAGAGGTGATGCTGCCTTGGCTGAGTCCCTACGGCAGCAGATTCCTCCGAGTTTCTAAGCGAGAATTCCTATTCTACCTGCAAAAACTGGCTCATTCTCTAGAAGGTAACTACTACATTCCAGTGGTCTAGAAAACTCTATGTGAAATAATTTCATTTTTGCTAAAGCGGTAGAATTCTGTTACTAACAGAACAGAATTGGCGTTGCAGTTTTCCACTTTGATCTGGAAGAAGCCCAGACATCCCTTCGTGTTTTATTCCTGCTCGTCTGAATTTCTTATCCACCGTGGTTTGCCCCCGGCAGCAAGAAAGGTGCACTAGAGCCAGCGCAGGACTCCCGCACGCCGACAGCCCTCGCCGGGGAGCGAAGCGGCACCGGCCGCGCCCCCGATGGGCATCCCGGCAGGAACTCCCCCTCCTTCCCGGGTGAGAGCCCCCTTCGCTTCTAGAGCTCCTTTTGTGTCTTTAATCGCATCACAATAACCGTCAGTACCGGAATGCTCACCGGCAACATAAAGCCTTGTCTGCAAGTCAGCTACAAACGGAAAATGGGACGTGATTAGCTGGGGAGGAGCGGTTAACGCTGGTGCGGCGGAACTACTGGAGCTGGCGGCTCTCGAAGAAGCGGCTGTATAACCTGGAAACTGGGCTTCCCGGGGAGGAAAAGGGAGTGGGAAAGGAAAATTGCCAGAGCACTGACTTCAAAGGCTTTCTCCCCTGCCGTGTGTGCGTGGACGGGGGGGGGATGGTGATTGACAGGGGGCCGTCTGCAGCCCGCGCTCGTTAGCGCCTGTCCCAATTTGGCGAGAGCAGCCAAGAGGGGACTGGGAATAGGGCCGGGGTATCCCCCCCTGCAGCTCCCAGACACGGTGGAGCCGCTCCAGGGGCCTCTTTACAAGCCAGGTGAAGTTATTCGGTGTTGTGTGCTAATCGAGAGAGATCTCGCACTGGCAGGCCATTACGCCGTCTGCAGCCCGCGCTCGTTAGCGCCTGTCCCAATTTGGCGAGAGCAGCCAAGAGGGGACTGGGAATAGGGCCGGGGTATCCCCCCCTGCAGCTCCCAGACACGGTGGAGCCGCTCCAGGGGCCTCTTTACAAGCCAGGTGAAGTTATTCGGTGTTGTGTGCTAATCGAGAGAGATCTCGCACTGGCAGGCCATTACATCTAATTGCTGCCCATTATCTCTTTCTTTGATACGCAATTAGATGACAATTAACTTGATAAATCCCACCGAAGCGGGGACAGGAAGAAAGAGGAGAGATCTCTTGGTCTCGATTTGTTCCTTGTGCAGACTTTACTACTTTTCCTTTATAACTCAAACTCCTAGGCCTCAACGTAGTGTTATCTTCTAATGGTATTTAGTAGAGAGCTAATCTCAGCACTTCTTTATTATTCAGGTAGGTTAAGTGCTTTAATTCTTTTTTTAATGCTTAGTTATTCTGCCTGGGCAATTCTGAACAACTGTGGAGGTGTCACAAGTCCTCAGGCAACGTGGGGATGGTACGCATGGGAATTCAAGTCCTGTTGTATTTCGATCCGACTTGTACTTAACTTATCTAGGCGCTTTGTTCATTAGTTGCGCAAAGAACTGAATGAGATTTCACCGATAAATTGTTTTTAATGCAAAGCGCGTGTTTGCTCCCACCGTTGCTGAATAGGAATATCTGGGCTTGGGAGGGACGAGGGTGCAGCAGTGCCGAGGGAGTCAGCAGCATTTGTTATTTATGGTGTGTTAGCCCGCATTGTTCCCGTGGGCAAAGGAGCGACTGGGTGATGGCCTTCTTCGTGTTCACGGGTACTTCAAACAGAAAAGCGTCTATTCAGAAACAATCGATCTCGTTGATGCCTAATTGACTATCTAATAGCACCTATCAGGACATCAAAGGAGGCGCTGAATAACCTAGTTAGCATTTCCAAAGAGGAACAGTGGAGGGAACAAACAGTCATCAGTTGTCCCACCGGCCGCGAGCGGGGGCCACTAGCCAAGGCCCTGGGGTTTTGTATAGCCCTGGCTGGAGTAGAGCAACTTCTCTTGTCTTGCCTGAGCTTCCAGCAATGTTAGCCTCGTTCCCTGCTTACCTTTAAGTCAGCTTACCTACCTCTGAAGAGCTACCACAGACTGCCTTCTGAAAAACTGCTGCCTGTTTGTGCAGCTAAACATGGTGGGATTTGGGGGTTTGTTGTGGATCCCCCCACCCTGGGGGCTTGAGGTGGCAATGTAGTTGTTCTAACTGCGCCCTCTATTGTCCCCACTTCTCCATTTTGCCAACTAGACTGAAAATGTCATGCTTTTCAGAAAGCTAAATGAGACCTGCCTATGATGGAGCCAGTAACTCGGTAGCCCAGCAGGTCTCAGATCTGATAACCTAGTACCTCAGCCATTAATCTAAGAGAAATGTTATGATAGATTGCTCAGTATATCGGTTTTTTCATGGACTACTTCTTACAAACACAGCCAGTAGAAAGAAAGTTTAGAACCTGAAATTTGCCCAATTATGCTAGAAATTATTTTTCTTGAGAAGGATTAGTCTTCTATTTTCCAATTCGTGGCTGCTTTTTTCTTATGCTGCCACATAAAAACAGGTATGATGGTATGTTGCAGGATTTGGCACACCAAAAACATTCTTGGGGAGTACAAGTACTTTAGCTTCTACTAAAGGGTGAACTTCTGGTTTAGGAAACATTGCGGCCTAGAAAATGGGGTGAACCTTCCCCCCAACAGTATCTCCAGGCATGTAGAGCTGCTACAGTCCTGCCTGTTCTCACGGGCTTTGTGTGTGTGCACAGAGCCCCAAAAGAAATGTTCCCATTGTGTACCAGTGAAATAAATCTACCATTTGTCCCTAGAAGTCTTGTAGAATCTTGTGAAAAGAGCACTTCGCCCTGATGACCTTAGTTGTAATTCTCACATCCTGGCATTAATTACTGAATTTGAATTTCAGGGTATCATACTGAGTTACAAGTGCATGTAACTTATCAGTAAATTTCTTGAAGCAAGTATGTTTCTTATGGCTGTAAGGCTTACATGCAAATGTAGAACAATAAACGTTTTGAATTATGATTTGGAGAAATGGGTCTACCATGTTCTTAACACAAATCATGTAAGAAACAAACATATTTTTCAAGATTCTCCAGTATCCCCAAGTTCTAGGTATTCAGATTTCTACATGAAATGGCATTAATTCCTCTGAAAACTTAGATTTATTTTTGATTGTGTTTATATATAAATTGAATGATACAAAAGTTTCAAGTGATACAAAAGAATTAAGTGGAAGTAAATTTGTGTCTCCTATAAACATTGTATTTCTGCAAGGTGAGGAGAGGATTTAACTGCAGCTGCAGAGCCTCTGTCTACCCAGGGTCATAAAAGTTTTCAAGTTTCTCAAGCTGCCACCTCTTTCTAATGGGAGCTACAACAGCCACATAACACCTCCCACAACTTCCCCATCTGTTCCGGGGTTTTGTGATCCACAGATGCAGCTACGTTCATCCAGGGGTGGTATCCTAGGGTTGGGTATAAACATCTTATTCAACAGGCAACCACAGATGCAGCTACGTTCATCCAGGGGTGGGGTGGTATCCTAGGGTTGGGTATAAACACCTTATTCAACAGGCAGATTGGATGAGATTCTAATTTAAATAAATAAATAAATAAAACAGTTTTCATTGACTTTCAGCAAATAGTGGGACAGGTCAGCTGCCTCCCCAGTCCAATGACAGGGGAAATGGCAGCAGCTATTCACGGGTGGTAACAGTTTCCCTCAATAAGACATATAATGCATACACGCAAATGTGCACCCTGGCCTGTTTGGGCACAGCACTGAATGGAATGGTCATCACATGCGTGATTTAGTTTTGGCAGTGGGAATGAAATGTCCCCCCTAGATAGCAGTCCTCGTGTATCACTGTGTGCCCAAGTGAGGGGACTGTACGGCACAGGGGACCCAGGGCTTCCTGGCTGGGGTGGCATGGGTTTCATCTGCAGGAAAATGGGTAGGGGAAGCATGCTGCTTGCTAGGCAGGTGTTGGCTCAGTTTAGGAGTTCCTGAATCCCAGTGGTTTTCAGTTACTTCCTCCAAACTTGGTTTTGGTGAGGCAGTCAGGCTCTGCAGATAATACACAATGCAATAAAAGGAGCAACTTCCTGTGGATGAATTTATACATGATGGAGCCTGAGTTTCTCTGTTTGGATTTGTCCACACATGGGATTATTCAGAAATGGCTGCTCTGAAATAAGATGGAGATAATAAGTATGATGGTGCATTTGCTCCAGAAAAAAAAAGGAGAGAGAGAGAGACCATACACAGGTAAAACAGTTATTAAATCCATAAATTACTAAAATCTATGTGCAGACATTTAGGTCTTTTGGGGAGCAAATGAGTCACCTATTGCCACTTGACTGAAATGTGTATAGGAAATTGTCCTCGGTTTTGGCTGGGACAGAACTAGTTTTCTTAGTGTGGCTAGAATAGTGCTGTATTTTGGTATGGGATTTGTTATGAGAACGTTGATAACATACTAATGTTTTCAGCTGTCACTGGAAACAAAGGACTTCGTGTTTTGCGAGTGCAGGTGCAAGGTTTGTGGGGAGAGGGGAGGGGGTGTGAAGAATATTAGTAATCCAAATTTGCATTTGGATATGCCAGTGGGATATTCCATATAATATAGCATCATGTTCAGTGTAATAAGGATCTCACTCTTGTCTATGGCACTTCTGGGATTGCAATTTCAGTTTCAGGATTGTTGCTCTTCCAGGATAGTTATTTGGGAATGGGCCAGGCTTGGTTGGTGGGTGGTGAGTAATTGTACTGTGTATCACTCATTTGTATATTTTATTATTACAATTATTAATAGTATTATTATTTTAAGTTTTATTTTATTGCAATT
>NW_010304360.1:118199-120470 GCF_000700745.2 Antrostomus carolinensis | reverse complement strand
CCTCCAGCAAACGTCAGGGTAATTAAAATCCAGACATAATCTTACCCTCAAAGTTTTCAGTGATTTGTGGTCTTGATATTTATTTCTTTCGTCTTCAGATATTTCTGCACAGACAGGAATTACAGGATTTTCTTCCTGTTTTGTATAGAAGCATCAAGATCCAAGAGTCTTAAACACATGAAAAATATTTATCATAGGAAAAGGAGGAATCAGAGACATTTCAAAAGGCAAATTATGAATCAAGCTTTTTGCCAAGACAGACAGTTTTTATTGGTGCACTTAGATAAGCAATGGCATAACTATATATGAAAAACTGTAACAGGTTCCTATACATAAAGAAATAATAAAATAACTGCCCTGACTTTGACAAAACAACCTTTTTCTAGTGAAGGCATCCACCAGCAGAATTCTGGAGAAGTAACACAAAGATTCATCATTGATATTGCTGGTTTGGAAGCCTCCTTTCTGTCAAAATGCTCTTAGAGACAGTTACATGCTTTGGTCTCCATCTTTATCTCTCAAGGTTATATTCGAATTCTGGTGAAATGTGTATGTACAACTCAGACCTCTGAAGTCTACTGGCATCTCATCACCTGTACTATATTACAGCTTTCCAAGAGGGTGGCATTTGATTCCAGTCTGCATCCCCATCCTGGAACATGTGGTACCTCTTTGATACAAACCTCTTTCCAGAAACTTCAATAGAATTGTTCATCATGTAATTCAAACTGAGTTAATTTAGTAACAGGTGCCCTCAGCTTTGAAAACAGATGCCTCATAAATAGCATCCAGACATTAGAAAACCCGAGGACTCCTGAGGACTTCACAAAGCATAAAAGGAAGCAACATTAATACATAGTTTGAAAGAATCTGGTGGAAAAAACAAACAAACAAACCCCCCCCCCCCCAGATATTAAAAGCAAACATCAAAAAGAAAAAACAGTTATTTTGAATAGTGGCTACAGTGTTAGGCATCGGGGAGCCGTAAAACTTCCTCAGCCATTCTTGTTGCTGTCATTTGCCTACATTGTCACTAATACCCAAGCAACTGTACTAATTTAATTTTACTTTATTGCACTGCTTTTCCAGTCCTTCTAATGAGATAAACATTTCTGACAGTGTTGAAACTTGAGGTGACAACAATTTGCAAGACAGACCAGAAAAAGAGTATGAACTGCACAAGTTATAAGCAAAAGGGAGGAGGGGAAAATAATAATAGAAGAAGAAGAAGAAGAAGAAGAAGAAGAAGAAGAAGAAGAAGAAGAAGAAGAAGAAGAAGAAGAAGAAGAAGAAGAAGAAGAAGAAGAAGAAGAAGAAGAAGAAGAAGAAGAAGAAGAAGAAGAAGAAGAAGAAGAAGAAGAAGAAGAAGAAGAAGAAGAAGAAGAAGAAGAAGAAGTAGTAGTAGTAGTAGTAGTAGTAGTAGTAGTAGTAGTAGTAGTAGTATTTTGCATTCCTTGGAGTCAGAACAGAGAAGAAGGATGCCAGTTCTCACTGCAGAGAGGTATGTGAGATAGTGGGGAGTTATTATTAGTAACTACTATTACTTTTTATCTTGTTATATTTTACTAAATGATATGATTACCTCCAATTTCTCACTTTCATGCACCAAACCATCCTTGACCTCTTTGATTGCCATATATTTTGTCAGCAAAACTTTTTTTGGTAACACCACATCAATTTAAGAGCATTTTGGGAAAGTAACAACAAGGAGGTTATTTTTGGTAGAGCACATTTTGGCACACCAAGGAAGAAGAGGTTACATTGCAAGGACAAATGTGTCATGATTTCCAGGGGACACCAATCTGTCTAGAAGCTGTAGCTGCAGGTGCAAGAGAGCTCATAGCATCGCACTAATGTCCACAGCAGGAGAGCAGAGAAAGCCTGGAGTGAATGACTCTACAGTGAGAAACTTTGATGACTTGGGTTCATGCTGAGAAAATTTTAGTTGTGCTGAAATAATGAAATAAAGTAGAAAACAATATATTCTCCTACTCAGTTGTTCTCTCTTGGTAGTTTTTAAGTATTCTGAACCACAAGTCAGCATCTCTTTTATTTCCCACAGAGCTCTATAGTTTTACATCAGTGGAGAATCTGGCCCTCTCTGTTTTGCGCAGGGAAAGGTTGTATTAAATTTAACACCTAATATCACTCTCAGTTACATAGTGATAAATCTGAAGTTACTCTTCTCTTTTCAGCTCAAAGTACTGAGTGCAAATCCAATAGGTTTATTCCACTTTTACAGTGAGATAACAGAAAATAAGCTGCCTTTCA
>NW_010304360.1:76724-118176 GCF_000700745.2 Antrostomus carolinensis | reverse complement strand
AAGAGGACTAATCTTGGAAATAAATTACAGGGATTGTACAAATACAAGAAATAAAAATCTCCATAGGCAAGGAGAGAAGAGTTAAGACACTCTGCCTGAAATTGCAATCTATTTTCTTTGCTGGGTAGAAGCTGTCCCAGACCTGATATGTCAGCTGTTATCTCTGATATATGTCTCATGCCTCCCCATATGCTTCATGTATATGCTTGCATATCACTCTGCAGTCAGCCAGCAGCTTTAAAATGTCACACTGATAGCTTGCTTGGTGACACTCCCCACCCTCTGTGCTCATGACATAATTTGTAGGTCTCAGGTCTACTTACATGCACATAAAGGCAAAACCAAGGAGGTGGTTTCAAGTTAATTTCTTGAGCAGTGATACAACAGCAAACTCTGGAGTGAGCTAAACCAGATGGTTTCATCAGCCCGTGGCCTATAGGGACAGAAGAGAGATCACAACCATGTTGTCAGACACTCTGCCCTTTACAGGCCACAGATTGTCACTGGCTGATTCACAGATTAGTATCTTCAAGGCCACTCAGGCCACAGAGTGATATTGAACTACTAACTTCTGGTTGACTCATAAATCTTCCAGCAAGGTGTCTGTAAAATTTCAAGAAATAGGAAAATTCATGTATTTTCTAAGTTCCATTACTTTGTTCCAAATCTTGACTGTTAATAAATTGTTTCTTTTTTCTCATCTGCATTTTTACAGAGTAAGTGCACAATTTTTAACTCTCATTAAACTTTATTCCACTAGATTCAAATGCCTCTTTAGTACTTGTTTTTTTCTTCCCATGGATATACTTGCAAGCAATAATCATACTACCTCTTGATCTTCTTTCTGATAAGCTAAACAGATTTATTTTCTGGAGGAAGGCTTTGGTCTTGTATGAATGATAATCACAATATACTTAAAAGATATCTCTCTTCCATGATTTCAAAATGGTAAATAAACAGGTTCTCCATGATCCTTCTTCTTGTTTTACAAAATGTTGACAAGACCACAGAAGTTAGCTCAAGTCACCATAGTTCCCAGAAGAGGTGAGGTCAGCCATTGGTTGTTCATCTCAGACTTTTTATAAAGATCTGCAGCTGATAAGATTTTTTTTTTTTAAAGTGAAAGGACACATTCAGTTTCAAGCAGTCAACTGGCCTTCCCAAGGAATTCAGTCAGTCTAAGTAAGAGGGTAAAATCCCTGAGCAGTCAATGGAGTAAAATTAAATGGCACCAAAAGGCAACTTAGCATGGCTAAAAGAGGTACTCCTTTTCTCTGCTTCAATGGGTAAGCTCCATTTCTCCATGGGGCAGTTAGACCCCCTTATAATAAGTGGACACCCATACAGACTACACATCACAGAAACAGTGGGACACAGGGGATGTCCAAACGTGAACCCAATTAAGTCCTCTGTAGCAAGTGTTCTGCATTCACAATGCTAAATGCACTTTTCAAAACTGATGCTTGATGGTAAAAAAGCAAGGGAGAATGTAAATCATTTAGTGGCCAGAGTATCTACCCAGAAAGCTGGAGTATTCCTAAGGGCTTATCACCCTGGGAGCATGAAATCAGTGATCTCACTTGTCCACCATGAGCTCTAACCACAGTGCAACAGCATGACCCCAGTGGAAGATAACTATGCATAGCCAAGAGGTAAAAAAAGTCAAGGATTATCCATGTCTATCTGTGGCAAGGACATAAGTTAAGAGTAAAGTGAACATGCAGCAACTTATCGTGCTTGTGTACATTTTACAAGGAGAGACTCTATTGATACAATTTTTAGTCTGACAGATTTGTCCACATTTTTACTTTCAGCATGTAAATCATATAAGATTTTTACCTGATTTAGGTTAAACTAATGTGACTTCTAAATGGAGAAAAGCCCTTGAAATCTCAATATTACAGGTGTGTTTCTCTTTCTAGCTAATATTTGCAGTGTAGGATGCTTCTAAATCTTTTTTTTTACCCGTGATCAAAAAGCTCAACATTTCCAGCCTTTTCTGTCAGTACATTGTAGGTGATCTTCTGTTACTCTAAGGAATTCAAATAATTTTTAGCTCTCTGCCAGCAAACTGCAATTTTGCGATATCAGCTCACTAACAGAGTATGGAGAATTGCTAGAAACATTCAGTCTTCCTTCTGCTATTAGGATAAGCCCATTAATAGAACTACTGAATCTTCCCACATACCTTCCAAAACTTGAAAGACATTGACCTGACACTGTTAAAAAGCTGACTATAAACATAAACACCGGGGTTTTTTCATGTATGTAGAATTAATGTCTAGATATTGCACATGACCATTCCATTTGCCATTGAATTCACTAGTAAGTCAATGCAGACTTCATTGGACAATATAAAAATGTTAACCAATATGATAACAGTGTTAGATTGCTCATATACATGCACAGATAATTTGTTATGAGCTACAGCTAACTGGATGCAGCTGTTAACCCACTACGTGTTGGGCTGTACTGACAGCATGGTAGTTGTGTTGGATCACCCATGATTTAGGAGAAGTTGGATGGGAAGATAAACAGGTAAAGGCTGGTAACAAAAGAAGTATATGGTAACACAAGAGAAAAACAACAGTGTTATTTGGTGGTGGTGTTTCTGATTTCTTTCCGGTGAATGGCACATTTTTAATACTTCAGGAGGATAAAACATTATCCTCAATAACCACTGTAAACCACAATGGCTTCATACATGAGCAATATCTGGGTGCTCTATTAAGTGAGATCAGATACCAGCAAGACACTACCATTTTATTTTTCATTTTATATTTTAACTGAGATACTCTAAGCTCGATCATTTACATGGGAATTGGTCCAGATCCCCTAGATACCTTTAAACACTTCTTTCTCTCCTTTATTTCTGCACCTACAAAAAGTACACAGTAATATTTGTACAGATACCAAATGTGTGATCCCACAGCCAAAACACTGATTATTTTAGGCTATTATGTACAGAAAAATTCTGAAACTTTGAAAGTACATTGGAAAATAAAATATTATTTAATGGTAGCGAGTGAAATTCAATTTCCTAGGGGTTATTCTCAGTTCTAAACTTGAAAGAAGATGGTCTTATGTCCAATATGATGGACAGATGGATAATTTATTAAGCATTTGCAATTATTCTTCTTTAGTAGAAGTTACTTGCTTCATTTGAAAAAAATCTACTCTTTTATTAGAACTTGTATAGCTCCATCTCACTATCAAAAAGCATATCTAAAGTTCTATTCTAAATATCTACTAACACAGTACTAATACAATATTGCTGAGTAAATTTCTGAATGTATTAAAGCTGAGAGTAACCATTCTCACTGATGTGAATATTAACAAGGACTACAGTGACTAGAAAACAGTAGATGTTTTCAGAGAAAGGTCAGGATTTGAATTAATGTAAAAGAAAAAAATTAACCAACAGCAAAAGAAACAAAAAACTAAAAAATTATTTGGCTGTAATTACTGTACTTTTCAAGCAATTAAATCTTTTATGGCATTATGTATAATATGCAAAACACCACTTTATTTACATTTATTTAAACTATAAGCAGGACATTTCAGAGGATATCTGACAATTGTTTTTTGAAGTTAAAAAAGAACAGAATAGAAGATGATGGCAAGTGAAATTTCAAATGATGGAATATTAATATAGAGTGTTAACTAACACAGAGTGTTTATTCATGCTACATGGTGCATATAATCAGTTACACCTACTAAATGAGGATTTGATTGCCCACTATTCCAAAGCATACCAGCACTTTCACATGGTAAAGGCAGGGACTCTGTCCGTTTGTATTTGCTAAGTACAAGAGGGATAGCCTCTGTGAGGAACACGAAATGGTACCAGAATACAAATATCAAATTTAAATATTCCTAGAAATGCTGCAACATCCTTTATGACTGGATTGCAGCAAAGAAGGGTGTTGTTTTTTTCCTTAGAGGGGACATAAAATTATTGGACATGATGTAGTTCATCGCACCTAATTTTAGACATAGAATGAATCACCTTCTGTAAACCTCTGTCTCCTCCTTTGACTCCAGAGGGAATGCAGAAGACTAGAATAGATTATGTGACTAATATCTCAATGACTGAAGTTACATAAAATAACACTAACACCTTACCTTTAAAAAGCTTCTTCAATAGACTTCCTTATTATAAAATCTAAGTATAATTAGGAAATTTAATTTGCATGGTGTGGTAGAGGAAGTGTCCATATATGACTATTTATAGGAAGCCTTCAGTAATCAGGAAAATCTTTAAACATGATTTTAACTTGGAAAGAGTCCTAGGCATGTGCTTAAAATTAAGAGCATACTTTGTGTTTTGCTAAATCAAGGTAGCCATAAGGACCTTCTTCAGTGCTTTCCTAATATGAGTTTGAGCTCCTAGAGAAAAATCAGTAGTGTAGCGCCACTGCTACATGGAATTTCTACAGCTCTTATTTCAGTGTTTGAAAAAAGATGACAAGATTCAGTGATCCTAGAGATTTCTTAACTTAGATCTTTCCCAAAACTTCCTGATCTAAACCAATTCCATTATTGAACTCTCCCTGCCAAAGGACATCAAAAGATGTCCTTTCTGCCTGACTTCACGAGCCAAAATTCATATTAATATACTGGGCAGAGAAAATACATGTTTAC
This sequence comes from Antrostomus carolinensis, assembly GCF_000700745.2. NCBI lineage: Eukaryota > Metazoa > Chordata > Aves > Caprimulgiformes > Caprimulgidae > Antrostomus > Antrostomus carolinensis. The sequence goes on along the minus strand of NW_010304360.1, from coordinate 113,532 downwards.
ATTATTCAGATATTTTTCTTGTAGTTATCTTTATTGTCCTGCCTTATACTTTCCCAGGTATCTCTTTGATCTAATAAGGAAGAAAACTATTTCTAAATAAAGCATTGCAGGTTTCACAGTGAAGCATGTATATATCAGTAGACTTTGCTTGCAGCTCATTACAAGAAATGAATAATCTCTACATATTCTCCTTCAGCATCTCACCTTTTCCTTGCAGTGTAATACTTACCTGTCTGTCCATCAAGAACACAAGGACAGTAAAAAGTACATCTGCAGGAGTGTTGCAGAATCAACAGCTAAAATTTTCAATCACGTTCATACATATCATTTAAGTAAGTTTCAAGGAAGTCTGTGACATAATACCCAAAGTAAAACATTTCAACTCTGCATCAAAACAAAGCAAAACTCACTGTATAATTTAGTCAGCAAAAGCATTCATTGTGTGGCCCAGGGTCTGATTAGTTGTGAGTGGATCTGGTGAGCTGTTGCAGTTGGGCTTGTTGCCATTACAGCATGTGCAGTTTGAGAATTTTTTTGCTTTGTTTTGTTTTTTTGCAGCTGTATATTCTTCTACTGCTGAATGTCAAAAATATTGAAGTAGTGCCAATCAGATACAGCTGAATTGCCTTTGCTGCAGTAAAAAAAAAAAATGATCAGCATGCAATTTATTATTAGAATAGACCATTCCAAATTTTTACTCCCATCACAGCAGACAGCTATATCCATTTTTGTATAAAAACTTAGCACAAATAAAAGGAACAGCAGATTAGCTGATTTTAAGACCATATCCTATTTTAGCTGGACTCGATGGAGAGTGGACCTCAAGGATAGCCACATGCAGTGCATTTAGTTGCATTTTGAGAACTCTTTCTCTCCCATTCCCTATATAAAGTTTGTAAAATTTATTATCAGTGGTTTAGGAAACTCACTTAAGTGAGATGGACATTTTACTGTTTGAGAGAACTACAAACTACCTATTAAGCAGGGGTGGGTGAATGTTCTTTAAAATTAAAAGGAAAAATAAGGCACCCACTTGTGTCTTGCTAAAAGACAGTGGGGAATCACATGTCTAGTGCTTGGATTTGGTTTTGAGTCTCCTCCCTGGACCTCTGGTTTTACAGTCACTTTCTCATCTGTTTCATTCCTGTGAATAGCCTTTTGAAAGCAATGAGAAGAACTGTCTGCAGTTAGTAAATCCAGTCACTTGACTGCACTGAAGATGCAGATGTTCATGTGTCATAGAGTACACCAGTGAGCAGATAAGAAAAAACTTATTTCTACACTGTAGCTGTAAGTTTACACCCGGATTTTAGCTTGGGCTCCCTGGATCCTATGTCTATTGATTTAGAAATTGTTTTGAGAAAGATTTAATTAAAAAAAAACAAAAACAAAAACAAAAACAAAAACAAAAACCTGAACAACTAGTAGCATAAAAGTGTTCCAAATTTCATCTTTGTGGTCCTAAAGGATGCCCTGCATGCAGGATATGGTAACCACTTGCCACTTTGGGAATCGTCTCAAAGACCCTAAAGATTCACAAACACTACAGCCAGGGATCAGAGCAGAACACACTCTGAGGGAGTTTGGAAGGAGCCAGATCTGTGCTAACTACTTGTAAGCCCTTTTTTCTCACTGCAGTACTCAGTTATTGGTGCGATTCTAATTAACTCCATTAGGACTTCTCTCCATTACAGACTATGTCTTCTAGCTATTTAATCAATCTCTTAACAAAGGAAGCAACTTGACTGAGTCAGTAAATACAAATTTCTTCATGATTGCTCAGACAAGTTGCAGTATGGAAGAAAAAACTATGTGAGTTTAAAGTTGCTTTAAAATAAAAACAACTAAAATCACATGACTCATGAGAAAAATTAAGTTCAAGCCTCCCTTGGGCCAGGAATTTTTTTGGAGTTATTTTTAAAGCAGTGATAGGAGCAATGCTAAGCAGCAGGGTCTCAGGGTCATCCCACACGTCCTCCTGGTGCCCCAGTTTCATTCAGTGTAACTATGCCTTTATCACGTGCCAGCTTTGTGCTCAGATAGTGGGTTGAAACACTAAACTCTGCACTGAAATACCTCTGCTTTTATAATTAATCCAAGGCTATGGAAAGCAGTCTGATTACCAAAGTGAAGACTGTTACATCGATATGATGAGGAAGATATCTAGCACAGATATTATAAACTGTGCTTGTAAAAATTACCAGGACAGCATTAATTTGGTAAGATAATTACCTTTGAGTAAATTTAGTCTGCAATCTTGTGTAGAGACTGCCAGTTGTGGATTGACCAGAGGAAGAGAGAGGAGAGGAGAGGAGAGGAGAGGAGAGGAGAGGGGAGGGAAGAGAAGAGAAGAGAAGAGAAGAGAAGAGAAGAGAAGAGAAGAGAAGAGAAGAGAAGAGAAGAGAAGAGAAGAGAAGAGAAGAGAAGAGAAGAGAAGAGAAGGAGAGGAGAGGAGAGGGAAGAGAAGAGAAGAGAAGAGAAGAGAAGAGAAGAGAAGAGAAGAGAAGAGAAGAGAAGAGAAGAGAAGAGAAGAGAAGAGAAGAGAAGAGAAGAGAAGAGAAGAGGAGCAAGAGCTTTTTGCTCTTGCACTTACAGAAGAAAGTAGTCTTAATCTGATTCCTTTTTCTCCAGAGAGGGTAGTACCTGCAAGCTAAAAATGAGAGCAAATACCTCAGTGTTATTCTATTTCATGAAATGTCATCTGCCAATTTGCCTCTGTCTGTTCGGCTCCATGTTGCTGCAATGTGGGAAGGAGACTCGGGAGTGGATTTATAGCACACGCACTTATCCAACACCTTTGTTGGATTTACCCCAGCTACTGCTTTGGTCAAAGGTTTCACACTGTGATTAGAAAGATCTCAACTTTGAATGTTTTCCATCCAATCCTGATGCATCCAGACTAGAAAGGGTAGAAAATAGGCTGAAGCCTTTGGTAAAGTACAGGAGGATCCAAACTCCCAGAGAACACAGGCTGAGGCAAGCCCATAGTTCATGTTACACAAGGACAGTCCAGGTGATGGGCAAGCAACCTTTGAGAGGATCTTGACCTGCACTTAACTAGCAGTGAAAGCGTAATTTAATACTCGGATAACAAAACATGCCAAGCTCCATAGGAATCAGGACCCTTACCTTTCAATAATCTAGCCATTTTGGAGTTATGCAGTGACCTAGAAAAAAACAACTTATGCTACAGATAATACAGTTCCAACTATGTAAACAAGAATGGTGGTTTTCAGTCAAACTGAAGGTCTAACTACACCATATCCCCCTAGAAATTATGACTTCCAATGTTTTGTGTGAGCAAGTCTTTTGTTTTCTTTGTTTTAAAATTCAGCAAGATTAATGTTATTTTATTTATCTTTTAGTTATTTTGTTATGAGAAGTCCATGTACTAAAGCCTGCTCTCAGATTTCTGGAACTCATCAAGAGCCAATATTATGACTCACTGCCTCCATGTCTACCCAGTTTACATTACCACTGTCCCAAGTGTGCACTATCAAACAGCATGTCAACATCCTGTTGCCTGGTCTAGTGTATGAGCAGATGATGTGCTTTTCAGTGGTCTTGGGTATTAGATTGGAGAGGAGGCAGGAATCAGTAGCTCCAAGCTATCCTTGGACATGACAACATTATAGATAGTCACAGACAATCTGTAGCACTTTGTCCACTGAGCTCTTGAACTTACCTATTTTCCCTCCATGGTGTCATTAAATGAACTACAGTTCATGAAAAGGCAAGCACAGGGCTATAGAGAAGATGCAGAGTCTCCTTATATTTCCATTTCACAGACTGATGGCATGTTTCAAGAGGATTTGTACTGTAGTGACACTGGAGGTTGCCCGGAGAATACAGATACTTTACAGGCACAAATGGAAAAGAACTTGCAATAAATAAACCAACAGTCTAAGTGGGAATGGCTTAAACACAAACAAGCATACTACATCCTTTAACTGCAAATAGTTGTGAGATAAGGCAAAGTAGAGGGTATGCTGTGTTCCAGGGATAGGAAAATATCCCAAAGGTTCAAGCAGGAGTCAAAGGAGTGCCAAAAATAATGACGTAAGTCTGCGATACAAGGTAGGAAGGGAGTTGATCTTTTATGTCCAGTCTGTTTTGGCCTAATATCAGGCTCAAGAACTCGTTTAGTAACAATTGCTACTATGACTTCAGACAGATAATTCCTGTGCCATGCCCTAACGATTTCATAAGCTAGTTGCATTTAGAGTCACTGGCAGCATAGGCACTACATAAAACATGAGTTATACTAGCATCATAGACCATCCTGGGTAATGAGTCTACTTTGATCCCTTTTGCGTGATCACAAAGGTTTCATCCTCCATGACATTCCAGACCTGAGTTGGCCCACACAGGGGGTGGGTAGTCTGTGGCCAGTAATCCCCACACTCTTAGCACAAAAATAAATGGGAAACAGGAAGGAAACCAGAGGACTGAAGTCAGGGAGGAGACCCTACTGCACAAGGTAACAAATAAATAGAATATTATTCCTTCCAGAGATGGAGAGGTAATCAGTAGAAAAGGGCATTTCACAGGATGTCCAGAGCCAAATGCTTTCCTGAAACACCTCTCAGATGAAGTATCCCTCCTTCAGCATTCAGCTTAGCTTCTGCTGTACCATACCTATACTCCTCCTTGACCTGAAGAAAGTCTTCAAAGTTTGGGACCCATCCCAACCAAACATAGCTCGCCAACCTGGCATATTTAAGTCAGCCTGAAGCATGCTTCCAGCAGAGGAGAGGAGAAAGCCAACATCATCTCTCACACCAGCTGGCCAGGTGATCACGGCATGCGGCCTGGTGGGACAGGGACACAAATGTGGCCGTCAGTACAGGCATGAGACCCATCTTGAACTTACAGCCAGACAAGAACCTCTTCTACAGCTCCAACAACCTCTTCTTCCTCCTTTTTGAGGCTGGGAGGCTGCACAGGGTGGACAACAAAGGATATTACTGAGATCTTTCCACTCAGCCTCTTTCAATCTTGCTACAGTTTTTACAGGCTAAGATTACAGATTTTGCATTATGTTTTGTCATTAAAATCCAGTAAAGACAGGGATATCTAGTCTGATGTCCTATTGTTTTCAGGCATAACTTTCTGAAGAGAGACTTTTTCCTTTGGCTTATTTATTTATTTTCCTTCAAATGCAGCCTAAACCCTCCCTTCCTGTTGGGAACAACAACTGAAGCAATCAGCATCAGCTTGCCAAGCCTGAACGACTGTCAAATATCATTTATCTTGGAGCAAGATAGTACAAAAGAGAACAACCATGTGGGCCTGACTGTGAATTCATTACATAGCAGTGCTTAAGAGGAGAAGGATATGTTGCAGTATCAGAGGAAAAAGAGGTCCCACTTGTGAGCTAACACCCTTGGAACTGAAAGGACTGTCATATCTGAAAGCACTACTGAGACAAAAAGGGAATTTTGGTATCCTTGCTCAGAAAAACACTCTGAGCTTTCAAAGACTGGAGAAACAAAAGTGTTCACCAGGGCAGGAAACCAATATTTCTTCTGTAGGTTAATGGGAACATGGTGGCCCCAAGATCAAGTAAATGGCTATTGAAAGCCACATGGCTGACACCCACACTTGCCAGTATACCTGCGTTATCCCACAGATCTGGTGAATCCTGTATGAATGCCGCAGTCCTTAGACAAAAAATGCTTTCTGCTACCCCTGTGTTATCTTCACTCTTTTGACTTTTTAGGGGGCTTTTTTGCCAGAAGCAAACACTGTATTTAAAGTTTAGGAGAGAGTAGTTCAGACAAGCTGGAAATTAACAATTAATCATGTATTTTCCCCACCTACCCCCAATTCTCGTCTTTTCCTCTGGGTTCCTTTGGTGCCTCCTGTCCCCCAGGGGTGGCCAGATGAGCGTCAGGGCAGGCAGAGAGCACCGGGCTCCTCTTTGTTTTGTGATGCATCCTCAGGCTACCCCAGAAGTGTGCTGGGCTGTGTGGAGATGTGCTCACCTCCCTTTTCAACCTCACATATTTCCCATTAATGATGAATGGGAAAGGTCAGGAAGGATCTCTTTAATGGCCTGCTTGAGGGTAAGCAACAGGCTTGGGAAATGAGTCCCAGGCTCTCTGATTTCCTGGGAATCCCAGTCTTTTCAATAAGCAAAGAAAGAAGTCTTAAGAAAAGTGAAGATATCAAGGTGGTAAAGGGGTATTTACCATGTGGGTTTGGTTCTGTAAACTTGGGTATAAATCTCACGGCGATTTTGGTGGTAGGAGAGAACAAAGAAGACAGATGCAGGAAGTGTTGCATAGATGCAAAGGGGTCAAGCACTAGGAGCAATGGAGGATCAGGTTAGGATAGCCCACTTGGGCTAGACCATTTTAAGTAGGCTCCCACAAAACTTCTGGGAAGGATCTAGACCACTGGCACTAGCACGATGAAGGCATCAGTACCAACTATCCTTCAGTTCAGCTACAGTGGCTGAGAAGTCTTTTCTTGAGAGCCGTTCTGAAATTTCTCAGAGGTCTAGATGTTGAAAGATTTAAATGTAATAACTTTGCATGGCAACAATTGCCATGCCCCAGGACAGAAAGCCTCAATTTTACCTGTGCACATTGTGCTTCAAATATAGAAGAAGAAGTAATAGATAACATGCCCATCAGTATTTTCATTGAGAAGCTATCTGGTGTAAATCAATGCTGTGCTATAGAGTTGAAACCAGCAGAGCAACGTCAGGAGTTTTTGCTATTATTTTTCCCTCTTTGTTTTGTGCCTTGCTTTGCTCTGTCTATCACTAAATGTTCCAGGGCTCTCTACCACAAGCCCAGAGTGTGGAAAACGCTGACCGAAGTAATTTACTGTATCCATGCTCACAAACAAGCTGTTATTTGTCGTTGGTATGTAAATAAGTTACTGTTCTTTCCATCCTATAGCTGTTAAATAAATAGTGTGAACCAGATTCACAGCATTGATTTCTTGTAGGAGGTCACTGAGATAATTTCACAAAGATATCCTGCAACAGTTTTGCAAAACAGGATGAGTCTCAGCCTGAATTTCATGACTCTTGTTTTTTTCCACTTCCATTCCGATGGTTACTGTGTTTTTGCTGCCACAGGCAGGCGGTTAATTAATCCTGACTCACAAAGACCAGGAAAATGAAAACTTTGTCCCCTCTTCTTAGTGCCTAAGACATACATGTTATAAATTATTTGGATTTTGGTATGACCTAGAAGTCCTAGCGTGTGTCAACCACACGCTGACTGTGTATGCACACTTAAAACAACTGCATACAGCTCACTGCAGTGCAGCATGCAGATAGCCAAACAGATAGCTTTAAATGATAGCAATACAAATGAGGAAGCTGGTAGCCTAGTCCAGGCTGGAAAACTTGCTGCAGAGAATGGGTAAATTAAGCCATGTAGACCAATAAATATATCCTATTTATAAACAATGCCTGCCTGCAAATTAAAATAAAAATACCAAGACTGTGCGGAAATCAGTTGTATCATCTTTATTCTACAAACAACAAATTGAGGCAGAGACTAAGTGCTTTGACCAAGATGCCATAAGAAACCTGTGTCAGAGCCAGGACTGGACTTACCTGTGCCTCATCCTGTGTCGCAGCCACAGGTTGCTGCTTGTTCTGTGCACAGTGTAGATTCATGGTATATGCTGATGTAACTACTCTGACCCAGTAAATGTCATTCTCAATTTTCACCCGTTAAAAGGACAGAATCAGTTAGACTGTGAGTGTTAAGGGTGCTGCTGGGCAATGAAAATTGAAAGCTGTACTTTTGATCTCACCCACTGATGATAGGCATTTTGGGAAGGGAGTCAGCAGCAAGTTTTGCACTTAAATAATATCAACGGTGGTGGGTAGGAGTTTGGGAAGCGAATCTAATAGGTGCATCTACATTTGGCTAAGAATGAAAAGAGTGTTTTCTTTCCACTGGTTTCTGGCTAATAAAAGCAAAGGGGTGGAATACATCCAACTTGCAAAACTTGAATACAGTTACTGCTATCTGCAAATGGGTGCCCCTCCCAGCTCATGTGAGCTACACAGGCAAAAGAGAATGACACATGTGCTGTTTCCTTTTCCAGTTGTAAAGGGGTCAGGAGCCAGGCAAGGAGAGCCCGAACAAGAGGAGCATTTTCCTGGGCTCTTCCAGCTGTTCTGTTCAATCCCGCCGTCCGTTCTGAGCAGGGAAGAGAGACTGTCAACACAAATAAGGCATTTTTCAAAGGCGTAAATTATGAGTTACCAAAACAATGCGACATCTCAACCACGTGAGTACCCTTATCCCCCCCCTCCTTACAATAAGAGTGGATTTAACAGTCTGCCGGTTAAGGAAAAGATTGTCTAATGTGTTTGATATGTAAAGAAAAAAAAAAAAAAAAAGAATGCCTGAGACTAATCCTAAAGCAAAAAAGTTCTGATGAAATTGTTTTCTGTTTTTATTCTTTGTGTTTGTGTGCACGCTTGTGTGTGAAGAACTGAAACAGGCTCTGCAAACTCCAGCTCCTGAATTGAACGGAGCGAAGTTAGTAACGTTTCCGCCTAAACTCTGGCTTAGAAAACTTTCATTTGAATGTTTTTCCCTCCCCCCTCCTTCAGGAATGAAAATATAGAGCATTTCAAAAGCGTACTGACTCTTTTCTAAGATATTAATGGTGCTGCCCAACTTGTGTTTAGAGTTTCAAGCTGTCTGTGTGTAATAGGAGACACAAGCCACAAACTGACAGTCTATATTTAAAGCCACAACATGTTTCTGCTCCTGGAAATTTAGAAACGTGGGTTTAAGGACGAGCAAAGTAGTTTCTCAACAAGAAAGGGTACAGGAGGGCAAGTCGTCTGCTGGTATGACTCTGTATATTTCAGTAAATTTGAAAAGATAAAATTTGGCCTGAACAGCCAAGAGAGCCCAGAGGCTTAGCTGCAGCATGGTAGCATTCATTTTGGGACAGTAGTAAAAAGAAAGTGGAAGGAGGTGGATTCTGATTTGATAAACTCTGAGTTTTCAGCACTGCATTAGCAGGTCTCTATTGCCTTTAGAGCTGTAGCATAATCTTTCCTGCTTTAATTCAAGACAGCAATTTTGTATTATTTTTAATAAATAATTTTTTAATAAATATTTTCTGCCAGTAACAGAATTGTTTCTCATACCATGGTATCAGTAATGAAGGCAGAAAGTACAGGCAGCATTGCTGGGAACTGCCTGCAATTCAGGGTTTGATCCAGAGATTGCTGTAAGAATATTTGGTCTGTATGGATGTTGACACTGGCAATGTTTCCCAAGGTCTGAATGAGCCAGGCTGATCCAGCAGAAATGATACAGTGAACAGCATCTCTGGAGTCCGAAACAGTAATTTCTATTTACTCTTTAGTCATTTTTGCAAGTTCTAACCAACAAGAAAGATTAGATGCTAGCTTTGTATTAAATTTTACTCTATTTTTTTCAGCAGTGTAGAATATTAAATCTTGTTTCCTATTGTTTCTATTACAGTTTGTTTTCTATTATTGATAGGAAAGAAACATGCAGGCTAATTCAGGATTCTGAGTTTGGATTTGGAAAAGCTTGAGTAAGTTACTGCTATTGGTGCTCTCCAAGTGTGTGTAGGAGGGTGATCGTGACTCACTGAGGTGCATTTCTCTCATTGTGCAATATCAACAAGGGTCCAGACCCAATCTGGTGTCTTTAGTGACAAGCTTGGACAGCTGACAAGTCCAGGACCAGCTCGACAGTCCTGACTACCTTACGAATCATTCCTCTGACAGACCCAGGTTGTCAGAGGACCCCACAGAAGGCCTCAGGGTGGATCTGAATGAGGAGTTAGTACCCTGTCAAGCCTTTTGTCTGTTCATAATGAAAAAAGGCTGATGCATCAGGTTCTCTTGTTTTTTCAAAAATCTAGGCAGGAGTTCTCAGCTTGAATCATTTTGAGATCATATGATTGCCAGTGAAAATAAATGGCTTGCAATCTAGCTAGAGAAAGTATTCTGACCGAAAAATAGTGACTATCTATTCTTTATTAGCCTTTATAATTTCCCATACTGATTCAGACAGGATGTTCCTGTATTTTGTTTCAGTCTGTTTCTCCTTGGTGTTTTGTGGGGTTTTGTTTGCTTGTTTGTTTTTTTTTTTAAAAAAATTACATGGATCAAATTTACAGATTAAGAACAATATTAAATTAGAGGGAAGTCTGATAGATGGTACTATATTCCCATATAGTGCAAGTTCGGTGCATTGTTTTTAGAATGGTGGAGGTTTTGGGGGTAGGTCTTGGAGAAAGAGTCTTATTTCTTAGCAGAATTCCAGCAATTTTTGCAAGAAACAGATATTGAAATATCAGTGTATTGACAGGCACTGCACAGCATGGACAGATGTTTGCCAGAGAGGCAGAGTAATTGGGAAAACAAATTTGCTTCCTAACCATAGTGAAAATCTTTGAAATGGGTGTGAAAATGAATAAAGAATCATCAAAATCTTTGCCTATGCTGAACATATTAATTCTTTGCTGAATACCTATAGGTCAGGCCACAGAGGAGCTGCCTACTGATGTAAATGGAACAGTGTTAAGTTACCTAATTGTTCATGCCCTTTGCTTATCTCCTTGTATTCACTTGCAGCTGATAAGCAATTTTTATTAATTCTATAAATATATTATGATCCTGGTAATCCAGGTAGGAGCAGACTTCTGTTTCAGATTTAAAATATTCAACTCTGGGAACTCTGTAAATATATTCTGCCTCTATACGGGGATGCCACACCATCTTAACTCAGGTGCTTCCGATGCCCGGCTCAGGTATGCCACCACTCTGAGTGGTCTCAGCATACTCATCAGAGAGGCAAGGGAGACAATAATTCAGCCTGCTGATGTTACGCTGTGTGTGTACTCCATTGTTCATTGGTTAATGGACATTTGGGTGTGGCTGGAATAAAATAGAATACCTAAGTAAGAAGTGTCCTACCAAAGCAAAAAATTGAGTTGGACTAGGATTCAACACAATATTGTGCTGTGAATATAACTCCAGTTTCTTTTTTTTTTTTTTTTTCCTTCTTCTTCTTCTTCTAATATAAAAGGGATCTAGCCAGACAGGAGGAATGTCAGCTTCCTGATTTTTAAATGCATCATTTTTAAATGTATTTATTTGCTTCCCCCTACCTCTGCTCAGATGTACAGGCTATAGCTGCCTGACTTACTACAAAATCTGAGGAATTCCACAGGTTTGGCAATCTCTGCCCACACTGCAGCTTTTGCCCTCTTACTTTCAGACTGTGGTGACCAGTTCCGAGGCAATGGGACATCTCAAATGAGGTGAAGGACTCACGCAAATAAACGTCACAGGTCGAAGGTTCAGTCTGGGGAGGCAGTGATCTGTGCAAAGCCATCTTTGGGGGTCAAAGTTGTTCATCCCCTTGGAGAAGGTGCTCTGCACCTTACAGGATTTAATCTGTACACTGCATGCTGGGAATTTTTTATTTGAGGCCTCTTATACTCCAAATGCCAGCTGTCAAAGGAATTAGTGGTTAAGGAGAGCAGTTTGTGGTGGCTTCTCTGCCTCATTACCTTCCAGCAGATAAGGTCTTTCCTCTGGGTGGGTAGGGAAACAGTGCAGTCCATGCTATGGAGAAGAACTGGCCCAAAATGAAACCAGGAGGCAAGACTGAACCTCAGGCCATGCGTCAGCTGCCGAGAGAGGAAGAAGGTCAGGGACAGGGTGAAGCAAGGCAAGCCTTGTGAGCTGTGTGCTTCCCATCTGCATTGCCAACTGTAGTTCAGCAGAAGCCCAAGTGCAAGCCCTGCCCTCCTCAGGGGATCAGACCCGGGTGCTCCCTCTGTTCTGTGAGGGAGGTCTCAGCTCCATCATGCCCAGCTTCTCCACCTGCCACAATGGTAGCTAGGGCTTCTGGCAAAAAAGTCACATATGTATGGGCTGTCCCCTTCAGAGAGGCTGAGAGTTTGGCAAAGGTGACCCCCAATAAAGGCAAAATAACTTACAGCTGTGAATGGTGAACAGGTTCTGAGAACAGCCTTGCCCTGTCTTTAATGCATTATGAGGTATATTTTTGGGCTGTGAACTGGTCCTTTAAATGTTTCTGGAGCAATACCACTAGCTTTCACACAGGGCCTATTGAAAAGCTGCAAATTATCTCTGTAGACTTTTATTAATCATGTTATTCACTGCCTTGGCAATAGATTTGATTTCATTGCCCTTAATCAACAGAAGCGCTTGTCTGTGATAGTAACTAATAAACAAAAATAGAGGCTATTGATTATGAAAATTTTGGTCTTCACTGGTAAACCTGTAAGCAAGGAAACCTACAGATTATAATAACCTTTCCTTTTTAGCACAGAAGTCTAAACCATGTGCCACAAGCGTTTATGTAAATTGAATGCCTCTGCTTGTATATTTGTCTCAAACCACAGTGCATATGAATTGGAAAATTTAGCTTTATACCCCAGGGCTCTCCCAAACACCCTCATTGCCTGAGATGTCGTTGTGAAAATCTGCAAATGGAAAGGGCATTTCACAATGCACCTGAAATTTCAGTAATTAACAGCAGAAATGTTGGCAAACTGCAAAGCTGGAGGGAATGGGGGATGTCCACCCAAATAGGAGTCTGATTTTTAAAAATACACAGTTCTCAGCATTTCTGGGCATGTTTTCCTGCCCCTCCCCCCCCCCCTTTTTTAAAAAAAAAAGACATAAAAAGCCAACTATTTACACAGTAGATATTAAATATTCAGGTTATAGCTGGTTACGTGCTTAAGCCTATTAGTATTACAGAATTGTGCAGTGTCTGCACCTACTGCTGATATTGCTGCACCTTTCTTTCTAGGCTCTTGTGGAATATGCCCCATATCCATCATTGTTCATATGACTGAATCCAATCAGCAAAGCCTTTTGTAAAACAGGCTTTCAGCACTACATTCTCTAATGAAAGTCTGTTTGTGTGTCTGCTCTGTGGAGTGCCTGTCTCTATTGTTTGGGAGGGATCAGTATTCCTATAGCATAAAGAAATTCAAGCCAACAGAGGGATCTGACTGTGCTAGGTGCTGTACAGACACCCTTTCTTCAAAAGGCTCATAGACTACACAGAGAAGGCAGATTACAGGTAGGAGAGAAATGACTGCTTTCCAGGAGCACTGCTGGAGAGGACACTTTTCACTATGGGAGGGCATTTATAGCAGCCAGGAGGTAGGAATTAGTATTGATTCCAGTAGATCCACTGGGGCAACAGCTCTTTACCTCCCACCCTCTAATTTTGTAAAACATGTTTAGGAAAAAAAAAAAAAACAGCTCAGAATTCATTTAGCAACTGGCCTATTTGTTACCCATGAAAAGATCAGAAAACTTTTAAACACAGTATTTGGCACTAGTAGGAACTTTGTTTACCATTTTTTTGCTTCACATCCAAGTTGTAATAGGAAATGCATGAAAAATTGGGGGACACACAGATGCTGCAGTGACAAGAATACGTGAACACCTTAGCTGGGCAAGTATTTGGACAGCAGACAGACTGTGTTTCACTTACTTCTGAAAGACTTAAGTTCCTAAGTCAAATGAATTTGACAGTGTCACCCTGGTAATGAGTTGATGAAATATTCACCACCTGCTAAACATTCTGAAAAACTACTTGGTGAATGAAGAAAAGTGGCATTTGGAGAAATCGGGTTTGGTTTGCCAACAATTTATGAACACGAATGGAGAAAAGGACTGTCTTCTCTGGATAATTTATTTGTAACCCTTAACTCGGCTTCATCAAGTAACGGTACAGCAATGTTATAACAACAGGCATGTAGCTCATAATTTGTAGCTGAAATAAGATCTGTACTCTGTTTCTCCAAGAGTCAGCATGTTATAATTCCCACCCCATTCCTATCTCTCCAGTGTTAGCATGGAAATCAAACACTGTCTGTGCTATGTTCCTCCCTTATTGCAGATGCACCTTGAAAGTGTAGTTTCACCAATGAGACAACTGGCTAAGTGATTTTCCTCTTAATTAATCTTCTGATCTGCAAAGGAGGCCAGTTTCTCATATCTTCTTTTCTTCTGACATGTGTTTCACCACAGGGTTCTTCCTGATGAAGCAGAAAACTTCACTTAAAATCTCAATGGGTTAAACTTGTTCTGCTGCATTGAAGTTTTAAAGTGATTTTTTTTCCTTCCCTCTCTCTCTTTTTCATCTTAGAAAAAAAAAATAAATTCAGTTATTTCATGAGGGTCTACCTCTTTCTTCTTCAGATAAGCCCTGAAATGGAGTTAAGCTTTTTATCAGTGAGTTGCAGGGGGGCTTTTGAACACACCCCGAGACAGCTCCACATTATCATGAGTGATAAATGCCTATTTTGCTGGGGACTGCATGTTTTAAATGCCTAGTTTTATGAGACGGTCCACATTATAAAGAGCTTGTATGACAAGGTCACAGCAATGCAGAATCAGACATCAAGTCTTTACATATGTGTGGGTGTTTAGATTTGCAAACAGAGACTAATTTAGTAACGTCAAACCTAGAAAATGCATTTAAAATCTTTATATACACACAGTGTACGTTTATGTAATACACTGTATATCTTTATGCATACATATACACAGACATACATGTATATATATATATATAGACATACCACCCTTTTCACTACTTATATGGCTATTCACTAGTCAGACTTCTGGGTATGGAGAGTTTTATTTCCCTGACTACATCTCTATTCACAGACCAATACCGACAAGCTCATGTTTCCCTTTTTATATGATAGTTGCCTTTGAAAGTAGCAGAAAAAATTACTAGATTTTTGAAGGCTTTGCCAAGACATAAACTCAGCAATAAGAAAGTAAGAAGATATACATATAAAAGAAGTTAGAAAATATTACAGAAAATCCTTTTATGTGATATAGTAAAACATCAGTGAAGCAGCCTTATGCAAACTATCCCTTGCAGATGCCAGATGCAAGTCTCTCTCTCTCCTGACTGTATATACAGTCAGAGCCTAGCAGCTTATAATGGTATAGACACTGAATCACTCCATGTTTTGAATTTAGGCATCACAGTATTTGCCTGAATCCATCTGGGAGACTATTACAGGACCCATGTCCACATAAGCAAAGATCCAGAGAAAAGCAATGATAAAGAGTTAAGAAACAAGGAGGCATCAAGTGTTCCATATGGATCAAGCTATTTAAAAGGGGAGAACCCAGATTAGGAAAGGCCAAGTCTGCTCTAGTGAATAGTGTAAGTTTAAATCTCAAGCAGACAGATTTGGATGGTCAGGGTTGGATTCCTCTAGTAGCTCACCTGTGTTAGGAGAATTTGCTAGTTGCATCTTCAGGACAGTTTTCTGTAACCAATACAGGGAGCAGAAAATTAAATTATTGATGCATCCATGATGTAAGAATGTTCTCAGAGAGTGGACCAGTCTCTATCATTACCTCTTTCTTACACCTGACCTCTCAGGTTGTCTAGTTCAGATATCCTCCGCACCTCCTAATCCTTCATGTGTGTCCCTTTCTCAGCCCACAGGTAAGTGCTCGTATCTCAACATAGGAAAGACATATAGGTCCCAGTTGTTAAATGCCATTTCCTCCCTTCTTTCAACGACTTTCCACAGTCTTGGCAGTGGGAAGGAAGAAAAGCACAGGCAAGGAAGACATAAATCTTCCCTTGTCATCGCCTGGGCTGAGGCCTTGTTTCCTTTGGGATTCACCCACTCTTCCATTTCCCTCCTTCTTCTCTTCTCCATTGGTTTATCTTTGCTCTCTCATCTTCACAGCTTGCTATGAAACAACACCTCCCCCCTGCAGATCTTTCCTGTCATCACATAGGAATTTTTATTTACAGCCTGGGACATGCTTTTTACATCCTGGATCACACAATCAGCAGAGTTTTATATTGTCTGTCTCTCTTGAATTTCCATAATTACGTCAGTGAACTTTGATTTTTTCAGTCTGTTGCATAGAAATCCGATTTTCTCCTCACTGAGCTCATCGGGAATTTTTTTATTTTAAAGAAGCTTATACTTTATATTGCCCTGTTACTAATGGCAATTAAGCCCTTAGTGGAAACAGGCAGATACACACAGGATTAGGCTGCATCTCTACAGAAAACCCTGCATAAGGTGTTGAGCATAGCAGACCAGGAAACAAAACTGCTGTTGAGAGCCATGCTTCCGTTCCAGCTTCCCCTTTGCTTTGGAAAAAGCGGAAGTCATGGTTTTTCTCGCTCTTTTTCAAAACCACTCAGTGTGCTCTGCACACCCTGTTGTTTTTCCTACTACTCATCCTATATCTGCTCCAGTCATGAAGAAGAGTGGAGTGAATGGCTTCTGCTAATATCAGCATGGCCAAGAAGAATAGTACCAGGTCAGGGAGGGGAAGGGTGATTTGTAGATCCTTCTTGTGCAGGCTGTGTCCACATAAGGAAAAGGGACCAAATCTTGTGAAACCTTGTTGATTGCCTTCAGCATTTTCTCAGCTGCCACTGAGAGGTGTCTTTTCCTCCATACCTAGAGCTTAAGCAACAGTTAGTGTCAGGACCCTTGATTAGTCTGGAAAAAAAAAAAGAAAAATCACCTTCTATTTCACCTTTTGTGGAGCTGGATGAATCTGGTCCCTCCAAACACCTGTCCCATGCTGCTTACTTGCCCAGCCACCTTACCATATCTCCCCAATTTATGCTCACTCCTATTCAAGTTAACCATCCCACACCCTGGGACAAGAACCCAGCTCTCATTTCTACTTACTTGCTGTACAGGGGACATATTGAGATTACTTCAAGTCCAAGCCATTACCACAAAGGCAGTGATGCATGATGACTTCATGTCATGAGAGATGTAAAAGGTGGTGTTGTACAGCTCCAGAAAGAAACTGGTTTGCTCATAGCTTGGGTTAGCCAAGCTTTCCTCTATTTAGAGCTCTCCAGTCAATGTCTCCTTCCTGCTTATGATTAATAGTAAGCTCTTACCATCTTTCCTCTTACATCCTTCCCATTCCTTCTTAACAAAATACAGTCTTCTCCATTGCATAAATGTATCCTTTCTGCTTTGTTTAGTCTGCAAATTCCTCAGGACATAAATCATCTTTTCTTCCATCTCCTTTCTAAAAAAAAAATTAAAAAAAAAATCACCAGACAATTATTTGCCACTTCAGTGTTCATGACAAGGGGCACTGATCACATCCGTCCTCTCAGGTTACCTCATCAAGTTGCTCATTCTGGGCAGAGATTTAGGCCTCCTGAAGCATAAAGATAAAATGCAAAAAACAACCTTAGGTATGACATCAACTGGCAAAGCATATCAAGTTGGAAGGACTTTAGGGTTTTGTCCTTGAAAATATTTTTCCCCTAAACATATTTATTTGTATTCTCTGAGACAGTCTCTGGACTGTGGAGATCAAAGCAAGCTGGAAATCCAGCAGAGTTTTTAAGTGCATTAAAGGTAGAGTGTTTCAAAGCCGCATGTCTGAACATTTAAGCACCATGGAAGAAATGAAGTAGCAGGTGGCAATGCATGTAAACATGATTGTTCTCATCTTCATACTTTTCAACTTGTTAAAGCCTAACTCTGTGACACAACGTTTGACAAAGACGGAAAGTAAAGAATGCTACATGCACACACAGACACACTGGAGAGCATAAAACCCAAGGACACCAGCCAGCTTTGGGTTTTCTTTCAGCCACGTTTCTGATCTTGCAAGTTATTTACAGCAATAAGGATGTGGATTTACCAGACTTATGTGGAACCTGACAAATCTGGGCATGAAGTGAGTGTTTCTTGGGAGATTTGAGTACAGAAATTTAGTTCTCTGCTGCACGTTTTTTTGCTAAGGTAAAAAGTATAAAATGCCATCCACTACAGACTAGTGGCATTTTGTAAATGTCTGTGTATTAGGAATAGAGATAACCAGTCTTTAATATTCCTTGCTTAGCAACTGAAGCATTGTGGAAATATTTTCAGGTGGTTTCAGAGAGTCAAAGTAAGACAAAATGAGACATTTTTCTTTTTATTACTTCTGAAGAAATGAGAACATAATAACAAGAAGTGTCCACCAGATCTGCCCCTTTCCTACTAACTTTTGGTACATGTTTTCTGATCAGCTGTAGCTGCAAACAGAAAGCTTCATCACCTAACATCCTGGCATGTGAAGAAATAGTTGACCATTTCTGTCTCCTTCACATTTCTGCAGAACTTCTCAGGAAATGCATTACTGTCTGCAAATTTATATTGCATTGCTGAAGTCAGTGGTGTTGAGATACTTGTACCCTGGAATTTGAGATTGCTCACATTGATTTAATTGGACTTTGGATTTGAATTTGCTGGTTTCAGATCTTCACTTTTTAATGTTACTTTGTTTCAAATGCCTTGATTTAGCTCATGGCAGGCTCATCTACTATCACCACAGATTTTAATGAAGGCAAAGTGATTTATCAGTGGTAACTAGAGCTTTTGAAGGAACCACTATTGAAGGCAGGGGGTAGTAAGGAGCAAATAAAGATAAACTGATCCTCTGTGCTCCCAAAGAATCTGATTCAAGGTTCTTGCACATTAAGAAAAGATGTCTATGGCTCCTGAGCTCATTTTCCCTGTGGATTAATGATCCATACGGGACTACTTGTACCAAGGAGGAGTAAATCACCCCTCCCGCTTTTGGCAAGCAAGAATGCAACTGGGGAGATAAATGCTTTTGCATTTCTCTGAACTTTGCTGTTGCTTCTCAGTAAAAGATTTCCCCTTCTGGAATCCATTAAAATCTGTGAATCTCAAAGTCTTTTCTTCCTCCTCCCACATTCTATGTGAGATGCTTAATCTCTGCATCACATAACCATTTGTGATCTGGAAACAGAGCATGAGCCTAGCCCTTCTCTTCTTGGGGTTCCTCCTCTGATTTCCTTTGTTTGCGATGAATGAAACATTTCATTTCAACAGCATCTGACTTGTGTCAGAAGGTTCATGACTGACTGGAGCAACAACAGGGTGGCAGGGATGGATTAAACTGTTTAAAATTTGTCATTGCTAAATAAGTAAGGATCAGCTTTAAACACGGGGAGAGAAAGCAAGAGGAATACGACTACATGACACTATTTTTAAGATAGAATGCAGCTTGGCCTTTTTCCTCTACTCTTCTTCATGATTTGTATTTCCTTTAAGGAAAAGGTCATGCCTTCTCTCCTGGGCTTCTACGAGCCTTCCCCAGGCAGGAAGTGTATCCTGTGTCCTGTTTTCTCCAGAGGCCAGTAGCAGAGCAGATGGGAGTACGACTTCCACATCGCTGCTTCCACTGTACTGTTTTTAAGTGACCTGAGTACCGAAGTGCTGGGTAAATCTCCCTCCCTTTCAAATGTGGTGCTGCCCAGCCCCAGGACCTTGCAGAGTCCAGCAGCTGTTGGAGGCAGCCAGAGGGGGAAATAGAAGCTACTCCCTTTGGAGGTCTGGGTGCCTATTTTTGTCAGATATGAAATTGCAGCAGTCACTAGGAGGAGGGGGAGCACATGTCCTGTAATTAAAGATTGTGTCTGTGATTCATTCCAGAGGAGAGGAGTGCATTTCCCTCATTGAATGAGGAAAATAGGCTTGGAAACTGGAACATCTAGCACATGCCATTTTCCACCTAAGTGATTTCCTTCACATCTCACACCGGAGAAGAGGCTCTCAAACCCTAAGGGATGTGACCTCCTGGTCGTGCCCTGCTGCCAGCAGCACACAGCAAGGTCCAGGACTTGTGGGTGGCTGTGGGAAGTCTGCAAGAGAGATACTGATAACTGTGTGTGTCCAGTCTAGCAATTGATTTTGTTTGCTGCTATTTGGCATGTTAAAGTAATACCTTGATGTCTGTGTGAATGAGCATCCATAGCCCTAAGAGGATACTTTTCCTCCACACTGAACATAATCTTGGGTGAGGGGAAATGTAAGAAGAAATGCAAAATCAGTCCCTTGGCAGGCTCAAAGCCATGCCACCCCACCTGTGGCTAAGGGCTGTGTTGTCCCTCCAGACTCTTAGAGCATATGGAGCTGTCTGTCCCATTCCCCATCCTTACTGGGATATTTCCAATCCACCTTCCAGCTAATGAGATTTGGTACCAATTTTTCCTACCCTTTGTTTCACTGTCATTGCACGATGAAGCCACAAGGCATTACCAGAGCTACCTGTGTGTTTCTCTTGGCCCTCACCAGCTGGCTGTTAGGTCACACCGGTATTAAGAAAAAGAGACTTTCTTTCCCAAGGACACTGCCACCACTTCCCATCTGCTACAGTATCCATGACAAGTGATTGCCAAGATATGTTTGATACTGATGATGCTGGGCTTTCCTGCCTAAATAAGACTTAAATGCTTTTTCACCTCCCCCATGGAAGTGCTATAGTGAGCATGGAGCTGATGGTCCATCTTCCCTGTTAGAGCCAGTAGCAAATGCCTAATGGAGAGTTAAAGCACAAGGCAACCATCTAGGTGTCTGAGGCATGGGAAATTCTTGAACTAGAGTTAGTATTTCAGTGTTTAAAGGGTTGCCTTGGGGTCTAAAAGCTTTTGCATATACCAGAGTTTCTCATAGGAAATACTTTAACCCCCTGCTCACATCCAGACTCAGCGCTTGGCAAGACTGAGCCTTACTTCCCCCTCTTCCCTCTTCCTGAATGAGCTCTTTGACTTGTAATTGAAGGAATTCAACCTTGGGAGCTCAGCATTACTGAAAGCACAGTCATGTCAGGGAGCAAGGTACTTTTCTGCCTTGTTCTCCCAAGTAACCACAGTGTCTCCAAGAGCCACACAGAAATGCATGTGGCCATGACTTTATCATTTTGTCCCCTCTAACGGCCAGCTGTGCAGCAGGAGCCAGCCCCAGCAGCAATACAGGCAGTTGCCTGAAGCTATCTACACAACTCAGGACAGCATAAGGGTGCTGTCATGCCTAGCCCCTGTCTGGGAATGCAAGTCAGATAGGGAAAGTCTCTGCCACTCCTATTCCCTCCTCATTCAACTGAGTTTCTGCTTATCCTGACAAAAATGTTCAGTGGAAGGCTTCAAGAAAGTAAAGCCAGAGTGCTGTGTATGTCCCTTCTTTATAAAGCATGTGCATATCCTAGGGAATGCTTCTTGCTGACTGTCTTCTGAAGGGACTCCCAAGAGCCAAGAAGCTAGAAAGAGAAGCTTTAGAGCTTCTGCCTGTGTGTTTAACTCTCATGGGGGTGGTAGGGGCACAGGGAAAGGCTATCACATCTTATGAAAGTAGCTAGTGGATTTAGAAACACGGGTGTTGAGGTCTTGTAGAAGAAGGAATTAAATTTGACAGACAGGCCCTGTAAAAATATGGTCTGTTTTATCCACTTCTCTCAGTTTTCTATTCTATCTATGCAGATGGAACCAAAAAATGCAAAAGGGATGTGGGCTTTACTCCTTTCTCACTTGTAACAGATATATCTTGTGTCCAAGCCTTGCCCTGACATGAAGTACAAAACAGCTCTCCCTGAAATAAACTGCAGCTCACACATATCTCAGAGTGGAAACTGGCTCTTAAACAAAGTTTAGTGGGAGTCTGCTCTGGCTGAACTCTACTTATGACTTCATATTTTCCAGGGCTGTGCTAGTGCTGTTGGTTTGTTCATTTTTCTTTTCTTTTCTTTTATTTTCTTTTTTTTCATTCTCTTTATATTAATAGGTGTTTCAGTGGGATAACTTGACCTTGACATTGTTCCAAAGCAGACTTCTTTGTAGGCAACAGTAAATAGTTTAGGTATGTTATGAAAGGGCTTTGAGAAATTTACAGGCTCTCTCATGAGTACTTGAGAAGGCAGATTTTTGCAGCCTGTTAGGCAGCGTCAATTGGTGAATTAAACTAGGAAATTAGAAAACAGAGAAGAGGGACAGAGGCTGTATATGATGACACTGACTATGAATCCTTTATTCTATCATGTTTCTAATATTCATAAAATAGAGATTTTAAAAGCTTTTTGCATTGGTCCAACTGAGCAGTTGGAATGTGTGGGAGATCTGCCACCAACTTCAAAAGGAGCAGAAGCAGTTTAACAGAGAGAGCTTTTGCAAATCCCACCTTGTGTATATACCACTTGGTATTTCACTTTGTGTGTTGGAACAGTGCCTTGCTTTGATACAAGTGTACATGGGCCAGCAGTGACTGCTGCTGCTGCTCAGCTGCAGAGCGTGCTCGCTACTGATTCAGCTATGGAAAACCGGCATCCCTCTGGGCAGGCTCTGCCCTAGGGTCCCTATTTTGATAGCTGAGAGAGGGCCCTTACCTCTTCGTGCATTCCAATATATTATTACACAGGGAATACCAAGCCAAACTTTTTCCATGGCCTTCTAGAAACACTGTATTTCAAAAGAATAATTTGTCTGTGAAAATCTGGAGTATTTTGTTCTGTTCAGACCAATCTAGCAAGGAAATCTCCAGCTTTATCCAGCTGTTTTTCTCCTTATGTTTCTCTTCTGAGGGACCTGTTATTTCCTGAGTGCAGATTTATAATGTACTTCAGCCACCCAAAAGAGCATTCCCGCTTTTTGCCCTATCTGTCTGCACCTAGCAAATCTCTCCCTGTTAACAGATCAACTGACAGACCACATGGTTACTTGGATCAGTTTGCCAATAAGTAAATAACCCCCTCGTCTTCCCTTCTGGTGGGATTTTTGCTGCTGGATCAGATTGAAAGGAAAAGGGTTAGAAACTAGAATACTCTTTTCTGCTGGAATGTAGCAGCCAACTCAAATCACAACAATTCACTCTCAGCTTTCCTGAACATATATTTCATACATTTAGGAAAGGAGCAGCCCAAAGGCTTTAACAGTAAGTAAAAAATACGTTGATCAGAGAAGTGCCATAGCAAGCATTTGTTGCTATTGAAAAGTACTAGACCGTATTTATTTTCTTAATGACACACATTAATCCTCCATTGAAATTGCCAGGGCTGTCCAAGCTGAATCTGGCTTTAAAGGTTTAAAATATAGTCCAAACTATAAAAATGTAGCATTATGACCAAAAAAGAAGCTGAAAAAAACCCCCAGAAATGTCTCTTTGGTTTTTCCTTTGCTGTTTAAACCACTAAGGGCATGATGTACAAATTTTGCAATGGTTGCCAAAAAATGGCGCTTTTTTACATTGGTGACCAAAAAATGAATATTATCCAAGTACCAACTGCTACTTCTGGTTTCAGTTCAGTTTCCTGATGAAATGAGTCTTATGTGTTACTGCTGTTTATCTGTCTGCTTAATCATCTGTTCACCCATCTGTCACTTCCCATCAAGAACTTTTGGATCCACTGACCAGTTTCAACCGGTTTTGAAAAAAAACCAGAAGCCTCAAAAATTATTATCATTATCCAAGTTGTATGAGAGTCAACATTTGTCTACAGAGAGCCATTAAAGTGAGCAATGACAAATAAAAAGGACTCCTTATTAGAATACTAAACTAAACTGAGTCTTTTTCTAGTTAGGAATGCAATAGCATCAAGTTTTAGCATGATAAGGTTCTTGCATAAACATGACTGCAACTTAACAGGCAAAAGCAGAGTATAACATACTATTTGAGCACCTGTAGGAGAGATCTAGCCCTTCTGACTTGTGCATGTTGAAAGCCCTTCAAAAAAGGCTCTGACTACCTTATAGAAAGGCTGAGCCCTCAGCACAGGCTTTGAAAAGAGATGGTTGAGCGTTGGTAACAGTAATGGTTGAAATTTGTTTTCCCTAATTATAGACTCCAGAAAGCTAGTCTTCTAGATTTGCTGCTTGATTGATGGGAAGAGAAATTCCTACCCCATCCCCCAGGATTCATCACACCTCTGTAGGAGCTGAATTGATCTCCTTGCAAGAAGGCATGAGAATAGAATAGAATAGAATAGAATAGAATAGAATAGAATAGAATAGAATAGAATAGAATAGAATAGAATAGAATAGAATAGAAGGGACCTAGTCCAACTGCCAACCACTGTCCTCTCTTCAGCACCTGTGTAGACAGCATAGATCACATAGACTCCTCTCCAGTAGTCAAACATCTCACCAGGCTGATTATTAGCTCTCCACCTACGTGGTACTTACCATTCACATTTCATTAGGAGAGAGGAAAATTAGTAATGAGTTGTTAATGAATCCTGCACTGAAAAACATTCAGTATATGGCTTCAACGAAGGTTTTTTCATGCTCAGCTTTGTTAATGCGTTCAATATGCTATTTGTCAAATAGTGCCAGACAACTGTCCAAAAATAATAGACAAGCGAGAATTTTCTTTAATTTTTTTCCTATTTTTAACAATTATTGCACAATCTGTCTAGAATTGCTCAGATGAATGATAGATGGTAAAGAAGTTTTGCTAAAATTGCTCAACTCAATTCAGACAGCTTGGACTGATACACAAATGCTTTTCAGATAACAAAATGGGCTTTGTCTTTTTAAATGGAGCAGATACGCAAAAGAAATCTGCATATTCATTGAAGAATCCTTGGAAAATGAGAAATGTTGTTGCCCTGAGCTATTATTTGCCTTGCAAGCTTCTAAGGTGTTTCAATATGTTTTATTTTCTTTGTTTAATATGCCCAATATTTAAAGCATGTGCAAGATTGTTTCCACTACAGATATCTCCATTAATAATATTAACCTCGCCAGTGCTCCAGGAAAGATCTCTATGTCCCTAAAGAGCATATGCTAAACATCCTGACATTTCCACTTGCAATGCTCAGTAGACAGTGCCTTAGGCAAGCACTGGTGTATGAGCTGGATGTAGCTGAATACAATTCATATCAAGTAAGCTAGGGAATGAGGCACAGAAAGCTCCTGTTTCATCACCTGTTGGACTGCTTTGCTACAGAATATTGATGGTGGGAATGAGACACAAAGGAAAAAACCTGCCCATGTTGGGAGAATGGTTTTACTATTCTAAGGGTAGTAGCCTGGCACTACATTATTTGAATTGTCAGGATAATATTTTTGTGCATAACTGTAGGCTTCTGCCATGTTCCAGGTGATGCCATCACCTGTAATTTGGTCATATCACCTGTAATTTAAGCACAAAGTCAAGCTTTTTCATCTCAAAAAGAGAAACAGACATTTATCAGCCTTAATAGAATAATGGTCAAGTTTCTTTCCTTCCATGTCAGTGTTCATTAAAATGAGTTTTCTCACAGCAACAGAATCAGTAAAACACTCTTACTTTTGGATTTATGTCTCTGTCCTCTAAATCCTACCCCCAGCATACACTATCTCCCTCCCACAGCAGCTCCCCATAGGGAGGTGAAGCACCTTGGATGCAACTCCTCTAGATCTAAGTGGATGATTACTGGAAAGCTCGTGGTGACAAGAAAACCAGCTGCTGCTAAAAAGAGTTTAAA
Organism: Antrostomus carolinensis; assembly: GCF_000700745.2. Lineage (NCBI taxonomy): Eukaryota > Metazoa > Chordata > Aves > Caprimulgiformes > Caprimulgidae > Antrostomus > Antrostomus carolinensis. The sequence continues at coordinate 88,229 of NW_010304360.1, read as the reverse complement.
ATTGCTAAGTCCTCACTGCCTTTCCTTCACTGATGGACTACTCTAGTCCACCTTTTCTCTCCAGCCTACAGTTTTCACGAAAATTGAGGCAAAGGGCTTATCTTTGTATGCTCTTCCTTTTGGAGCTGAATAATGGAGTCCAAACTTGTAAAGTTCACAAGGACACTCAAGCACACAACAGGAACAGAGAAAATCAGTGCAAAAATGCTGCCGAATGTATTTGATGGAAATATTCCAAATACTAACAAACAGTTCAGTCTGTCTTGGTTAGGGGGACTAATTTTAACCAATGTTTGTCTTGAACAGTTCTACATCCATAAAAAGAGTATGTTTCAAATGTAAACTAAAACCTAATATTAAGAAGTTATTAAGGTCATAAAATCAAGCACAGCAACATTAAGAAACACAGAGATCACCTTATCCTCTGATGACACAGCCAAAAGGCCTGAGAGTCAGGATTGAGGTTGGTAGATCTCTTAGGTATAAATTAAAAGCACATCTTGGTAAATAATTACAAGCAGTTTAGCAGTTAAATTGTCTTACTGCATTGTATAACTATTTACGCAAGGGGTTGGGAAGGAATTATCGTGTCCTCCAAGACCTTTTGGTCTCTGACTTTCCACTGAAAGGTTCTGGCTTAAATTTTTATGCTTATGTTTCTGACATTCAAAGTTTAGGTCAGCAAGGCATGCTTCTTTCATGCACTGTCCCTCAAGAATTTCAACTCAAGTATCTGTTACAGGTTGTCATATGGGCTTTCACTCTATCCATAGTCAGCTCCTTTGATTACCTCTGATCATTTGCAGCATTTGCAATGGTTAATCAATTGAACCAGTGACTCCTTTCCATTCAGCTTTGATCTCAGCAAATGAGCAAATGGCTGTTTTGTTCCCATTTTGATTCATCAAAAATGACTAGAGCTTGAAATTGTTGACTTTGGAGGAAAGTCAGGCAGAAATAATTTGTCTGATTGGCTGGATATTTAGAGTTCTTTCAAAACCTTCCCAGTTAAAAAGCCCTCAAAAGGACTGCTCTCTTCTGATGAAGAGGAGGGAGGTAGGAGGAGGAGGAAATGCAGGAAAATGACCTGATCATGGTCTGTACATTATGGATTGATTCATAGCCCATTTGTCACTCCTTCTTTAATGAAGCAATACCGGGTCAATTTATCTTCCTCAGCAAGATGTTGTACATTTGGAACATGGGCCAACTTTGTTGTTGGAGGAAAAATGTAAATGATGCCCTTACATTGACATATTACCATGAAGAAGTGAGGAACATTTCTTCCGGTGATAATGACTATAAACATGAGGCAGACAAAACAGGGCACAACTTGCAAGTTGCCGCATGAAGCATTTTTTGAAAAAGATTAGACCTTTGTCCAGGTCCACACACTTCATGCACCCTTTGTATGATAAGAAGGCAGCATTTGCTTTTCAGACATCAGGCAGCTTTCCCATAGGAGCACACCAAAAACCAGCCGAAAAAAAACTATACGAAAGCAGTAAGACCACCACTGGCTGGACTTTGGTGGCTTCTCACATCCCATCTCTAAAGACAAGCATCCTTTAGTGAGTTTCACTGCCCGCTTGCTCAGGAGCTCCACTGCCAGGAAGGCAGCTCATTTCTCTAGCTTCTCCTCTACTCTGGATTTCTTCTGCCAACTCTGAAGCCCTGTCATCGTTCCTGATGCCATAAGCAGCAGACAGATCCACCTGAATTTCTCTGTTATTTTTTTTACTGGCTATACACATCAGTGTGAATACATGGGACACATTAAATATGTGTTGCCAGAGGGGATATGAGCCTACAATAAACTGTCTCTCAAGTACTGTGCTGCTTTAAGGTTGTAACATTTAGAGTATTTCTAAGGGAAGGTTGCCATTTTAATGCTCTTACTGGATGCACTTTGCTTAATTGCCGTCAAAATCAGTGGTGAACATACTGCTACCCTGAGCTAAGCAGCTAAAGTACTTTGATGTATGTCTTTAGCAAATGCAAATAATAAAAAAAAAAAAAAAAAGAGAATTTGGTTCAAACTGAAAGATGAACTTGGGGGATGTTGGTTGTTTTATAGGATAAACAGAAAAGTTTGATTTAACTAAAAAAAAAAGTTGTGGATTTTTTAGATTATGTAACCTTTTAAAACATTTTTTCTCTTTTTTAATTTGTTAATTATTTTTTTTATTTCAAAATATGGAATATTTGTTCAGTTTTAAAAGATTCTTATTATTTTTCACCTAAAATAATCTGCCAAATTTAATAAACATTTTCTCCTTTTCCATCATATCATTAAGGGATATCATATGATTATTTTTTGACAAGCTGACTTTTAGCATATCTCTCCATCTCTGATTTTCCCCAAGACCCAAGTGCCATTCAGCTTCACAAAAGAAGGAAAAAATGTATGAGTGAAGCCATTACTTCCTCAAACGCTAGAAAACATATTTTCTCTTATTTACTTTATAACACGCTAGAATGGTACAGAAGTATTTTGTTGACATTGTATACCAGAATCAAATGTGAACTGCTAAAATTATGTGGCAATCTTAATCTGATTAAACTAATTTGATAATGCTCTTTTATCCTCACTGTATTACAAAGTGTGACAATTCTTGAACAGACATTTATTTTAATTGAATGAGACTGGATTTTGTCTTCTCAGAATTAATGACAAGGTACTTGGTAGCTAGGAGAGGAAGAGGATTTGGCCTAGTGCATTTTAATTTTGTAGATATTTTTAATCAGCATGATTTACCTTACATTTGAAACACAGTCCATTTACTTACCCAGAAGATCATGTGGTGGTTGTTGTATGTCACCATTATTGTCTTTATAATAATTTAGTATAGAAATGAAAGCCAAATTATCCTGTCTCGTGTCCAGATTGACAGATGAGTAACTGTTCCTTAATTTTGAAAGAACAGCCTTGATATGTTTCACTATCTAATGGGAGCCGCTGATGGCTTTTTCAGCAGAATGTGTCAAATTGATGGGTTCAGGCTGATGACCCTTCAGGATAAGAGATGCCAGCTCTGGCAGAACACTGCACACTTACTGGCAAATATTAAAATAGGTAATGACATTTTTTTCAATCCAGAAAGGCCTCGGTGTGATGCATCTGGTATTGTAACACAGGCCAGAGAGCAGCTTGAGCAATTACCATATTTTTAATATGAAGTTTTCAGAAGTTGATTCAACTCGTTTTTACATATGCAGCTGCAGTGAACCAGTTCTAACTATAGCTTGTAAATTAAATTGGTATGCTAAGGTTAATAGATTAATGATTTTCTGACAAATGCAATGTGTTGGCAAGGCATAAACATAAACCAAAGGGCAAGGAGGACATACCCCAGTTGCATAAACAATGGAGATGTTAAGACTTCATTAGTTCTTCCATACTAAATGTGTGGTAAGAAATGTCTTGCATCAGTGATGACAATAGGGACACATTAAGATCTTCTCTTACACTCAAGAGAAGTGATGACTGCAGAAGAGCATACAAAGAACAAAAAGAGCCGCATGTAAAGGAACAGTTATAATAAATACATTTTAAAATATAGAATATTAATTTTTTAAAAATGCAAAAATTATAGTAAGGGGTTTTAACAACTGCAAAAGCTTCCTGGTGGACTTTGTACATTCCTCAATACTTTCAGAAATTTATAATTTTTTACTGAACCCAATCAAATACCTTACTACTGTCTTAAGTGGAAGCAATTACCTCAGTGATGAGTGTTTCTGAAACCCCACCTAAATTCTTTACATAAAAAATCAGTTTTCCTTTAAAATTACAACTTTTTAAAAATAAAGCAAAATTAGTATGGTATGTTGTGTTAAGTCAATTGATACAAACCTAAAAGTAGACAATAATTTACTAGACTTGCTATTACTGAGTAAACGGTATTTCATTAGTGTCCAGTTTTACTTACAGCTCTCTTTCAAATGTATGAATATGTGAAAGAACAATCACACACCTCCCTTGTTTACAGGAAGCGCACAGATAGATAGTACTAATATTTAAAACAAAAGTATTAAACATTTAGTATTCTAAAGACACATTTCAGCCTTCAGACTGCTTACACACCACTTCCTGCAACAACACAGTAAATATTTGGGGTGGTTCAGCAAAGTATATCCATGGATATACTGAGATAAGGTTGGGTTGTTCCTCACCTGGAGAAGTCCCACTAGCAGCAGTGTTTTTCAGAGCGTGGTTAGGTGATCTGACTAAAGATGAAATCTTGCAGTACGTTTCCTAGTCTGCACACCTAGGAAAGCCCCAAGAAGGAAATGACTGCTCTAAAGAGCTCAGTTCATCATTCACAGGACTAAATTAATTTCAAGCACTTCTTATGCAGTGAACAGACACATCAAGAGAGAAAATGGGTTGCCCAAGAAAGCGCTTAGAGACCTACTTAAGTGTAATTTAGCAGCCAAGGCTTTGTCTGAGATTTTAACCACAAGTAGGCAGCAATGGAGCATCATGGTAAGGGATGGCTTAGGTTTCTAAGAATCAAAAGCACAACCTTGTGGGTAGAAAAATGCTGAAAAGCAGGAGCAGGAGCAGTGCTGCCTGACTGGCTTTGAAAATTGTGTTGTAAAAACTGCTTATCACACACAGATATCTGTATACTCACTCGTCTTGACTCACCCACTCCAAAACAGCAGTTATCACCCACAGCTGCAAGGAAATCATGACATGAGTTGTAACCTCAGGCTTTTCTTTCTGTATTCAACACTACTTAGCAGTAAGCACTTGTCCAGCTTTAGTTTTGAGCTTTGTCATGGGACATGAGAGAGACACTGAGAAGTTTGGGGTAAGGTCCATGTTATCTCATTAAACACCCTTGACAGTTACACAGCAGAGATTTGGTGATTCACACTAACAGATTAGATCTATCCTGTAGGATGCTTCCCATGCATTCATACCACACATGCCAAATGAGGATCCCTTTGCAGGTACAGTTTTCCTTTCATGCCTCTCCCATGGGTAAATTCATAACAAGCAAACATGTAAATGCTTAAATTTCTAACTACAATGCTGACTACAGTGCATCATTAAGGGTGCAAGGACCAGATTATTTTTTTTTTTGGAAACTCCTTCATCAGGTGAAAACAATGCCCAAAAAGTTAGAAAGCTTGAACCTCCCTTGTGTCACTGACAGTAGCCACAGAAGCACATTAAGGTATTGTTTTCTGCAAGTAGCAGGATCTAAGATCTGTACTTTCTATACCAAATGGAAGGAAATATTTTGGGAACGAATATGCCCCTTCCCATCACTATGTTAGTTGAATGGCTAGTCAGTTTGCATGTCTTAACATGGTTATGTTTCTAAAGTAGCTCACAGATAAGTCTTGCATCTTTATTATGCTTCTCATACATAATACTTTATGTTTTCCTTCAAGACCCGTTTCCTGGTGTCACAAAATCATGCCAAACCCTCAGTTTTCATCGACAAGGCATTTTGTCTTTGGTGTTGTAGAGAAAGGCTGGAAAGTAAGACTTGAATGAAGCTCAGGTATGAAAGAAAGGGCAAATAAAAATGTTTAAAATTCTTTTAAAGCCAGTGTCACAATTTTTGAGCAGGAAGTGACTTATGGCTTTTAGTGGTTCAGATTTGTAATTTAAAGAACAAAACAAACCATTACAACTGCCAGAAGTTCATAGCAAAACAAAGAGAGTGCTGAGCATCAAACAAACATTTTCACTGCTGGACCTGCCTCCTTCAAACAAGTGATCCTCAGCTAAAATGGAATGGGAACAGTTAAAACTAGGAAAAAACCCTAAAAATAAATAAAAGTCAAGTCTCATTGGAAAATTGCACCTGGAGGAAATGGTTTAACAAATTTACCCACAAATTTAGCAGAAAAAAACTCACCACTGGCTATATTAACATAAAAGCTAGTTGTACTGGCTTTTCACATTTTGAAGTGCAAACCAGAGATCTTATTGCAGTATTTAAGTGAGGAATATTCCAGGGACTTTGAGAGGCTGCTGCCTTCTGAGCATGATTTGATTGATGAGAATGAGACAGGTAGCAATTGTCATCCTATTGCAAAATTCCTTATCTGTAAGCTTACGGGCAGAACTGGAATTTGATTAATTTCAGGTCAGGGCACAAAGGCATTTCTTTCCCTTCATTCTGGCTTTTACAAACATACTTTCCAAAAACAGGCAATTTGACTTGCATGTTCTATTCTTGATTTATCCAACTCATTCTGATGGCCAGAGTTTTTATGAAAAACAAGTTTTTCCACTATTTTTTTTTATTTTGCGTGTCGTGGCAACCAATGGCACTAAATAACAACATTGTCTAAACACTTTCAGGACCAGATTGTTGCTATGGACAAGGGCCAGTATAACAGTGAGAGGAAGTTTTGCAAGGACAATTTAGCAGCAGATAACACAAAAGATGTCCTTGAAACAAAGGAAAATAACCAAAGCAGGTGCAATAGCAGTTACTGAAACACAGACCTCTGAGTGTTCTGCACATGAAGAAGAGCAGAATAAAGAAGGTACAAGAAGGCCAAAGCCTACAGCCAGTGCTAGATAATAATTCCTCCAGTAAGTTTGATATCTTTTCTGCATCTGAAAGTGAAGTTTCAGTCCTACAGTATTGCAGTATATTTCTCACATAAACTGAGCTGAAGTTAAAGAACACATGCTGAGGTTCCTGGTCAAGCATAGATTCCTATCTGGATAGTGGTGGTTGTCTCACTCCTGCTCTGGGAAGATGGCCTCATTTCATGTGCACAGGCCTTGCATTTTCCTCAGTCATGTTTCACAAAGGGTGATACTGCTTGAATCTTGAATGACACTGATACTTCCCCTCCCTGCCTAGCGAAATTTTGGTATTGCAATGAATCACATAGCTATTTTTAGATAAAATGAAATTTCAGGAACTGTGAGACAGGTATTGAGGGTCCCTCTCTCACCTCCATCATCCTTGCTCCAAAACTGATCTGAGGAGCAGACCCTGGAAACTTCTGGCCATTGGTGGTAGCTGCAGTGTCCTGGCTCTCCGGATGATGCAGCAAAAGCCAACAAGTGCCATCTGGGAATACACCAAGCACTTCCCATGGCCAAAAGCAGGTACACAAAGGAAAAGTATTACTCTCATGCTTGTAGTAAAATGGGAATTGTGGTGAGGGAGGTCACATCATGGTGTTAGCTGGTTGCTGAATGGCACAGCATCACCAGCTTAACAGATCAGTGCTCACTAAACGATAGCTCGAGATGGGTCCAGCAATCTTCTGAAAACTTAGAAAATACAGTATGGAAATTAAAACTTTTCTGCAAAGTGATGATACTGTAATCCATTATCAAAAAGCACTTTGGTGGCAAGTACTAGAGATAAGGCACCTGCTTGTTATCTGAATCTGAGAGGCACCTGGGAACAAGAGGAAAAAGCAGAGAGTTACTCACATACCTGTTTATAATTAAAGGGATAATGATTTGATCTGGAATTAATGTTTAGAAGCAAGCTGTGTGGCTAGAGAAGCACTTTAGAATTCACACCTTCAAGTATTTGATTACTGTAGAGGAGCCTGCTTTTTTGGCTTGCAGCGTATATTTGGTATATAAAGCAATACAGAACAGTTTGACCTTCAAGCAATTAATCGCTTCTGAGGCACACGCATTTTGAATGGACGTGGACATAATTAGAGTTTTTAGATTATACAAGGCATGCTCGGTCTTTCCATCAGTGTACAGCTGAAAGAAAATGTGGGAAGGATCTCGAGGAGAGGGAAGCACTCCTTCCTAGTAAAAGCATCTCCCATGTTTGGGAAGAGGAGGATCCTTTGAATCTCAGCTCTCCTCAGTTTATTCAATTTGATATAAGGGACCGGACATCCATAAGGAGAAAGCTGCTGACAGTGTCTTATTCTTGCTTCATCTATCACAGATTTATCAAAAGAAGAGCCAGATATCAGCCATAGTGCCATTGTTCAATTTATAGAAAGATTTGTAATTAACATTTTTACCTTTTCCAGAGGACTTTTCTATTTGCTTTATTTACCAAAGGCAAATGTAAGACCTCACATAAAGCTGTATGTGCCTTGTTCAGAAAATAATATCATTTTGAATTGTGTAAATAGTACAATAATAAACAAAGAAAGGAACATCCTGTCATAAACCTGTCATGAAAAAACTCCAGGACTTCATCACCTACTCAGAAATACACATAATCCAGGACTAAGTGGGCTGATACCAATGACATGAAATAAGGAGCAGAAAACAAAATCAGAATTGTACCCTGATCAGCTATGGAGAAGCTAGTGAAGAGATGCTTGTCTATATGAATTCTCACCTTTTTTAGGACTTTTTTTTTTCTCTCCTCTTTAAATCACTTTGGCTATTCATTAGTTGTTTTGAATATTTTTAACAAGCACTATAATTAAGATCAAACTTTAATTCAAATTCTAACTGCTTTTTCAGCAGCTTACAACTTTTCAAACCAATTTCTTACTTTTTAAAAGGACATGGTCAGGCACTTCTCTTTTGCATTTAAATTGCAAAGTTATCTTTTTTTATCAATTATAATCCAGTAAAGAATGTAATTTGATTTATCAGCACCAAATTCAGACTTACTCTGAATGACAACTGTGTTTTGTACCACACACATAACAGGCTTGCCATGATTCCAAATGTAGGTTTAAAAAAAAAATGCTAAGATTAAAAACAGGATATTGCAGATAAATAAATACTAACTGAAATCAATAAAGCCAGATTAATTTACATCAAATCAAGATCAAGACCATACCCTGAAGAGCCATATATGGGAAAATAAATAGTTACCAACATTTTTTCCCCAAAACTACCTTTCTGAGAGTAATCACAGGACCTGAACACTCTTAATTTAATCATTCACTGGAGGATGTTACAGGTAAGTGCTCATAATGAACAGTAGGTGCTTCCCTGAGGGCCATGATAGTTTGCATAATGTGTTAGCTATTTATTTTCCAGTGTTATAGTGACAGAAAACTGTTACAGTGCAACTAATTCTAATGAGACGTTTCATAAATGTCGTTTCCTAACAACAGATCTTGTTTAAGTTCTGAGTTTCAGAGTTTAAAATAATACAGTACCACCAGTACAGTCACTGCTGTTACATATTATCCAATTCCTTTTTCTTTAATTAACTTTTGTACGTTCTAATCTATTTATAGCTGAAGATATCGAGAGCCCCACAGCTGGAGCAGATGTGGCTGTTATTGGAGGTAAGTAGCAGACTGTACTAAACAGCACCATTAGAATTAAAACAGCAGGTTGGTTGATTTCTTGCATTTTGCAAAACCCCCTACTTTGCTGACAAGACAACAGGAACGGCACAATTAGAGTTAATTAGGCCAGTGGGAAATCTGCTCCCAGAGGGGCTATTGGCAAGATAACGAGATGAGATAATGAGCATAAACCCTATAGTGAGCAGTACCACCCCCATCCATTCCTCATCTGAAAACAAAATACCTAACAGTCCTGCAGCAAAGTCAGCCTCTGATATTCTTCATTATTCACTGGGCCAAGATTGTAATTTAATAGAGAACTGGTGTAGCACCTTTGATTTGAGCCACGCTAGCTCATACCAGCTGACCCTTTATTTTTACAGAATATACCACGGCGCATTTCCTGTTGTTCCATTAAAGGTCTCTCATGCATTTAAACTAAATACAGTTGTCAGAATAAATAAGCAAAGCTATGTTCACAGAGAGAACCTGTCTTTTTATTTTTATTGTGTTTGTTCATTTCCATGCTAACGCACTAATTTCAGTCATTCACAAGGGGTTATACCAATCATTAGTGTAAATTGGTGAGGTTCTGCTATATTTCCCTCAGGTCCCATATCCTGTAACTTTAATTTCAGCTTTCTATGAACAAGTAGCAGGTAAATTGATTTGTACTTAGTCCCTTAGGCTTATTAATATTGTGCTACATCCAAAGTCTATTAAAGCCTCTTGTGTCAAGGGATACCAGTGAGGTCCTAAAAATTGATGAAGCCCCCACTGCAGTGATGATATTATTGTAGACCTAAAATTTTTTGTATAAGTGATTTCATTTCTGCTAACGGTGACTTAACTTTCCAGAACCAGACACCATAAAATCTGTGAGATAATATTGCAGGTATAGTTTTTAAGACTGAGTTATCATTTTTATTTACCTTGCTAATACTCTGTCCATTCCCCTGTTTTCATGCCAGTAGGGTATCCCCACTCAGTTTACTAATGCTGATAAATCTAAAGCTTTGGAAATACCCACTACTGCCACGTTTCTTGAACATAGGAGACAGAAGAGAAATACTCTTTACATACCCCTCATTGTCCCTGCAGAATAGTAAGCATTTCCAGGGAGCAATTCATCTGACCAAACATAGGATTTCAGTTGTAGAAGAAGAAACACCCCCACACACACTGTCCATTGAGGGTACAGGAACCCCAAGGGGAGTAGCTCAGATTGAGCCTCCTGAACTGTAGTTGCCTACATGAATCAGATTAATTCCTACCTATTGCATCCACACAGCAACTTCACACTCCATATATGGGATTTTCCTACGAATGTTCTGTTCTGATGCTTTTCTTTTGTATTTCTTTAATGATTGATTTACTCCCGGAGTCAATGTGAATATAGAATCAGTTCAATATCATGTAGTTGTACAGAATCACAGCTAGAGAGTTTATAAACTTATCCCAGTTGTATCCAAAAAGTGTAAAAAAAAAAAAAAAAAAAAAAAAAAAAAAAAAAAGCAAAGCAAAAAGCACATGAGCTGAATAAGCTTCAAAATGCTTCATTTATTTTCAGGATTCTTAAATGAACAATTTCACCTAAAGAGGATACAGCTCATAACTTTTTACCAATGGAACATGTCAGGGGTGCCTCTCTTTTATGAACTTTTACTTTTCACAGTAGAAAATGAAAAAAAGAAAGGGCTCTGGGAAGCAAGGACACACAGTGTCCTCTGCACAACCACCTCTGGAACCTGAATTGGCTTTCCTTCACTAGGAGTGCTTCCATTCACCGTTTACTCCTATGCACATTTGGGTTACCTACAGAAATTTTTGTCCAGTCAACACATTGCTAGTAATTAGCTTTAGTCCAGGAGACAGGAAAGATCAACCCAGAATCTCTTTCTCCTCCAAGGTGTCATTTCCACATTCATTACATTGAGACTTTCTTAATTAGCGCACAGCATGAAATGACAGCTTGCAAATACAGAGCAGTACTGCAGTCACACAGCTCCCGCTACTTGTTGAATGTATCCTATGAAATACTCAGTGTCCTTTACTCCTGATGTTGAGTACGCTTATGGAGGTAGGGTTAGGTTGCCTGCAGACTTCTCTGGGTACGTATTACCAGAAGGATGAAAGAAACCTATTGGTTTTCCTTTATGTTATAGAATCATAGAATGGTTTGGGTTGGAAGGGACCTTAAAGATCATCTAGATGTTATCTTATTTCTCCTCATTTTTTAACAAAGATTTATCTCCAATGAGTTCAACCAAATAAAGC
>NW_010304360.1:0-76679 GCF_000700745.2 Antrostomus carolinensis | reverse complement strand
TGTATCACATCTTGTTTTTTGCAGTGTCAAGACTCTGTTCTGACCCTGGCTGCTGCAACATGCAAACATCTTATGATACATGGATTTTTCCCTATCAAGTAATTCAAGTTGTGATGCCTGATTGTGAGATAGTGCTCAGAGTTTATTACTGACAATACATTTAACTGGTTTATTTCCTCTAGGTGTGATTGCTGCAGTGGTATTTGTCCTCATTTGCCTGCTGGTGGTGATGGTCCGGTACATGTACAGGCACAAGGGCACCTACCACACCAACGAAGCAAAAGGAACTGAGTTTGCCGAAAGCGCAGATGCCGCTTTGAAAAATGACCCTGCTCTCCAGGAAGCAGTGGATGAGAGCAAAAAGGAATATTTCATCTGAGAGGCAAGGATTTCCATGGAGACTTCCCCAAGGGAATCAATCAGAAATGCTACATCAACACAAGTGCTAAGAAATGGATAAGATGAGGATACAGGCAAGCATCCTAATTGAAAAGTATCTCTTTACTTTTTTTGTCAGTGGATTGTTTCTTTTCCTCTGCTGGTGAAGAACTAGATGCCAGATACTTGCCTGTTGATTTTATTAGCAACACAGCTGGTCACAGTTGAAATCAATATCAGATAAGAAGAAACAAAATCTCAGTATGAGTGATACACCAAAACCAGATAAAGATAGCAAATGTCAAGGCTTGACATTTGGTGAAAATAGCAGAAGCCAATGGAAAACATCCTCTTAGAGTTAATGATGCATCCTGTGCTGATGTGATACAGAACTACCTGAAATTTAATTTCAAATGTTCACATAACAAACAAGATAACTAGATAAAGCTGATGTAGCTGGAACAAAAATAGCTTTATAGCCCAGATATCTCCCCATCTTCCCTTTAAATGCACAGTTTTATTGGCAGAGGGGAGTTTGTTTTGTTTGTTTGGGGATTTAGATTGGCATTTTTTTTATTTTATTTTTTTGAATTTTATATATATAGAAGTCAAAGGAACTTCAAAGAAATAAAACTGTTGGGAAAAATGGAAAATGTAAGAATGAAGGATTTATTTCTAACTTGCTCTGCATGTCAGCTTGAGAACTGAAAAATGTTGGAATTTACAGTGCAGTATATAATAGCCAGTAGACTTACAAATATGATTCATTAGTTGGTAGGTTCCCTGCACGCATGCATAAATGGATATTAAAAGGTAAAGCATCTTGGTTTGAACAGGCCTTTTGAAACAATGGAGTTCAGCTAGATTTTTTCATGTAAGGTATTTTTGCCTGAGTATTTATTTATTTATTTTGCATTGGAAAATTCTCTTGAACAACCGCCAGCAGGATTTTGAATTTTTGCTGGGAGAGGAATTCAGTTCTGGTGCAGATACCAATATGGTATCTGGTGCAGATATCTTTTACAAATACAACTATAAGGCTGCCATTATAAAGAAGCTTATTCACCTGCATCTCACTGGCTTGCATTTATTTCTCCCTCTGTATGGCCTCTGTATATTCTTTGCGTTGTACTAGGTAAGAGAGTTACACTGACCATCGATGCTTTATTATAAATAAATAAATAGATTAGTTGTGATGGGTCACATGAAAAGATCTTATCCCTCACCTAAGAATCAATTGCTATGAGTTTCTTTACCCCAGTAAGTTGGCTTCCTATTTAAAGCCCATAATTAGCTCTGGAAATAGGGTAATTGTTCTCTGCACCTGCTCATCCCCAGCTGCAATGGTGCCCTGGGCTGCTGAAAAAGGAGGGGGAGAAATACATGATAATAAATAAGATACTGATGAGCTCTGCTCAACTCGATATGTTTTTTCCTGTGTTTTGATCTGTATATGTGTGTACATATATATAAAGTCATCTACAACTGTGCTTTCAAGATACTGTTGCTGATCACTTCTTGGCACCAAAGCTTGGAAAGCTCCTAGACTCCAGTATCCGTTATCGACAGTGGACTCAAAAATACTGTAAGGGAAGACAGATCTGAATAAGAAAAGACTCTGAGGACCCAAGTGAAGAAATAGGATATTTTTGTCTTTTCAGTCACAATCTCAGTCTTTCAAAATACCTGAAGGAGATGGACTCCGAATTATTCTTAAAATCCCGATAGCTTTGATTTTGAATCTAGATCCCTGTGTGTTTGCATGTTTACCAAAGATTATCAAAATCGTGCCAAAATTACTAAATGCTTAAGGTATTTTGTGTAATATACCATTGCACAACCACATTGTATTCTGTGGCTAGTGCAGTATAAAATGCAGAAAACCAGCACTAGCAGAGCTCAAATATTTTAATATTATGCACCTGACTGTTTCCTTCTAAGATACATTACTGTTTTAATCTTTTTACTACTTTTGAAGAAGGAATCTGTTTTTATTTTTCTAGGATAAGTGTTGGGGAAATTCACTAATCTTAGCTGTAAGACTGTGTATGTAAAACTGAAGACCCCTGACCCTCCAGTTCAATAAAAACATAAATATTTCCTCTGAGGACAGGGTAAATAGATTGACTTGAGCTCTGCTGCATCTCCCACACAAGGTGTAGGAACACCAAAAAACTTTCCTCCAGTGCTAGCAGAACCTATAGAGGAATACTAGCCTTTTGTTCCCTTTCATATAGTCAGAACCATGTGATGCAAGTTTGTCTGTTAAAGAAAATTGACTTTAGAGGAAGGTGTGAGGGACATGGGGAATAAATTCCTGCCTACCTCCCCAGTCATGAAATTCTGGGGTTTGCAACTTGAGCCTGCTGATTATAATTAGACAACTGTGTCATACCTGATACACAGGAGAACCTGAATTAATATCTCTTCTGGGGTGTGTGTAAGTTTTTTAATTATGAGGTGGACTGAGAAAAAATAACTGTCCACATCGGAACTACAGAGGCCAGATTTTCTGCTGGTACAACATGAGTTCAGTGGAGCTCAGCCAATTCTTACCAGTTCATTCAACACCAGACTTTGTGTCATTGCTTCCCCTAAATCTAAACTGTGTGCAGCTACTGGTCTTTGACTATATGCCTTCTTAGTAGCTTAATTAAATCTCTTTGTCCCATTTTCCCTATTCATCTAGGCTGACAAATAGTCCAACCATGCAGCGAGAGATTCCCCATCGGTAGTGTGCCTCTGAATATATGCAGAACAGTAGCTCTGGCAAGAGCTATGGTTTCAGTTAGTTTCTTTTTTTACAGTGTCTTTTTGGGTTCCAAGGCTTTATGTATTTAGAAATGACTCAAGCACGCTGAACAGACAGAAGAGATGGTTTGTGAAGGCTTTCTGTTTGTTTGGTTTTTTCCAGGACAAATTTTGCTTTGTAATTAAGAAAGCTGAATGACTGGCAGACTCTAACAGCCTGATCCTGATATTTTTTACACATACAATAACTCTACTGTCTTGAGTCATTCAATTTAGTTGTTAAAAGAGCACATTACAAACTTCCCATAACTTTTAGGACTAATTAGCAAGACATCCTTCTGCAAGCAACGTGCTGTGCTAAAAGAAAATTTATGTAAGATGTTGACACGTCTCGGTGGGCAGCCATAGCTTTTCATCACCAATGATTAAATGATTTTTACAATTTGCTTCCTGAATAGGAGAATTAAAGAAACAGTTTCTTTTTCCCCCACATGTTTTTACCCCGGGTCACTCCACTGCTGTGAACTGTTGCCCTGCAGCCTTCTGGTGCCCCATCTCCCCCACCATGAATGCCATTCTTGTCCGCAGTCCCCCAGGTTCCCAGCGGGGTCCCCACTGCCTTCCCCATGGCAGAGAACTGGCCCTTTACTTATGTAATTATTTATTTATTTTTATCAGTGAAGATACTCTATCCCTCTGTGCCAACCAAGAATCAATTTACACAAAGGTTTTAGCTTTGGACTTCCAATCCTGTGTCAAATTAGATCAAACCTGACCAACCTGACCTGAGACTGATTTACCGAGTGATCACATGTGCCACTTTTTCACAGAAAAAAGTCTAAAAATAGTACTGCAAGCTCTATATTTAGTTAAATTTAGTGCTATAAATCTCTATTGTTCACTAAATAAGGGAACAGAATGACGATCCCTCAAGCAACTCAGTTTTGTCCTGATGCCTTAATGCCCTGTGAAAGCTTGTTGAATTCCACTTTGCACAGAAAGCCACTGGTCCATGTTTAGAAGTGTAGGTAATTTTCAATGATGTACAGAAAAGCTGTGCATCAAAATGTCCAATATTTGCTGGAGTTGGAAAAGAGAGGATAAAAATGGTCTTGTAGGAACACGAGACATTTTTTAAGGATATATGGAAACAACAGGAGTTAAACATAGTATTTCTGATTACATTGGTGAGCTTTACGAGAGGGTCTGTGGAGCTTTGAAATTATCTTCCTGAAAAAAATAATTGTTTGCAAAAGGAAACAAATATCTTTTTAAACCATCTCTTCTCAAGCTTTGAAAACAGGCTTCTCAGATTCAATGTTCCACTGTTCTTCCTTAACATCTGGAACTTATTTTCTTCTACATTTTTGAAGGATTACCTGTACAGTCACCCCCTGCACAAAAATGACTGCTTGCTAGTATCAGCCCCTGTAGCATCATTTCTAGAGAAAGTCCAGTGGAGGGCCACAAAGATGAAGAGGGGCCTGGAGCATCTGTCGTTTGAGGAGAGGCTGAGAGAGCTGGGACTCTTCAGCCTGGAGAAGAGAAGATTGAGAGGGGACCTTATCAATGTCTATAAATATCTGAAATGTGGGGGTCAAATGGATGGGGCCGGGCTCTTTTCAGTGGTGGCTGGTGACAGGGCAAGGGGCAATGGGCAAAAAATGGAACACCAAAAGTTCCATACAAACTCAAGGAAAAACTTCTTTACTGTGAGGGTGATGGAGCACTGGAATAGGCTGCCCAGAGATGTTGTGGAGTCTCCATCTCTGGAGGTGTTCAAAACCCACCTGGATGCTTTCCTAAGCAACCTGCTGTAGGGAACCTGCTTTGGCAGGGGGTTGGACTAGATGATCTCCTGAGGTCCCTTCTAGCCCCTGTGATTCTGTGATTACAGCTCAGCAGAGTAATTCTGTCCAAAAGCAGTCAATCCCAAATGTGTATCTGGCCACCCATTACTGGACCTGGTAGGCATTTTTTTCATTCCGGGTCTTTCTGAGGTCCAATGTGCCATTGCACATATAATACTGTCCCAAGGAGTATTTAATCTGCCACTAGTCAAGATAACTACATATGTGTTGGGGTTTTTTTCTTCTTTTTAGAACAACAAGGCCAAATCACTTTGGGGGACTATTAAAAATTGTACCATAGGATCCCTCAGAATGTTGGCATTGATTTTTCTCTTAAATCAAATCTAGGGATCATTGGGGGAACACAAGACAGGAAAATAAAAAACACTGTTCCCTTACAGCAAGGAATGCAGACAAGGTGCTGAAACATTTATAGCTGCAGGATAAGTAGTATAGCATCACTAGCTGTGTCCTTCAAAGATTCCTCACAGAATACAGGAAATGCTGAGACAAGAGGTAAATCAGTAAGAAGATACAGAGGGAGAGGAGGTAATTAGATGCCGATAGAGATGGAGAGCAGTTTTTAATCAAATAAAATAGATATTGTCATTTGGAGAAATCAAAGTGTATTTGCTGAAGGTAACTGCTGACAACAAATTTCTTTGAATTATATGAGGTGTTTGAATTCCTTGCATGTGCCAGTCCAATCAAAAAATGCTGGTAAATACGCACCAAAAGAGTACATACATTAAATGTATTGAGCTGTTTATTGCATTTTCTAAAATCTCTCAGTTCTCCACATAAGAACACTTTGTGTGTTTAGAAAATGCAGAAGCTTCACAGCAGCAGTTCATATAAGACAGAAAACTAAAGAACCCCTGAACAAGCAATGAGCACACATCTGATGTCTGGAAATTCAGGTAGTTAATAAAGGAAGCTGACGATATCAAAGAAAAACATATATGGTGCATAAAAATTTCAACCATATTACAAAGAGATGAAATATTTGTGTAGTAGAGGTCCTTCTGTAGTTCAAGAAGGTAATATTGCCAGTCACTGTAAATAAGAAGTCCTAATTCTATGTGATTGTTCCCTGTGTGGTGGGATAAAAACCCACTGAATTCAATGGGACAAGAATTTCACTGACTATATCCTTCCTGCAAAAAATTGCATTCCCACCCATGTCAGAAAGAAACACACTAAGTTAAAGTAGAAATCTTTAAAAGGGCTGATCTTTCAGCTTCATGTCTTTGCACCATTTTTCTGTTGTTTCAAATTGTATGTATGATGGAAAGTACCTGATATGTTCTATTAAAGTCTATTTAAATGGCAGCATTGCTATGACAATAGAGAACACAGAGAATTCAAAGCTTACTGCTGATTGTATGTTAAAGCTGACTATAATGTTTGTATTTACCAAAGCTATTAATACACTGCTGGTGTAAATCTACTATATTTTGAATTAGAAAAAAAATTAAAAAGCTAAAATATGAAGAAACAAATAACTTCATAATTAAAGTTGTCATTTTCAGCATTTAAAAGACTGTTCTCATATTTTTGTCCACTTTTAAAATACCATGAACTTTGAGAATTGCCAATTATATTGTTTTCATAAGAACACAGATCAAAAAGGAATAGTAGGCTAGATTTTTTTTTTTAACAAAGCATGCAGACTCTAAAAGATATACTGCTGGTGTTTGCATTAAAAAAGAAAGAAAAACTTTTGATAGATCTAAAAAGGAGTCAAACTTCAAATAAGAAAGGATACAATAATTCTTTCTGAAGAAAGATTACCCCGTGGATGCCAATGTGGACCTGTACACTAGTTTATTATCTAATGCATGGTATTCTTAAAAATTCTAGCAGGCTTATAAACATCTAATGGATATTCACTGATGGATGGCCTACCTTCCACTCGACTGCTACCAAATTTGAATACTTCTGCTTTGTTCTTCATGCTTTCCATACAATTTCTCTTTTATCTTAATTTATCCCTAATTAAAGAATAATCAGTGGCTATGTCTAGTATAATATGTATTGTAATCTTGCTTCTGCCACCTCTTTTTTCAAGGAGCATTGCTGTCAGTGATGAAAAAAAAAAAAGTAGGTCTTTTAAGTTATATGTTATTGGGTTAAAATTATGCCTCAAAATGGTGAAAACCTGGAGGGTATCAGAAGGACAGTGCCTCATCTAAGTTTTAATATCCATAAGTGGAGAAGTTGTGGTAAAAACAGTTCTTTAAATGGGTCTTTCATGTGCCATAGGATTTTGATGTGTAGGAGTGTTAGGAGACTAGCAATACCCAAATGGTTCATTAGCAGTGTTCTTGCTGGAATGACAAGCAGAGAGTTAAGACTACTGAAGACCACACACTGGATCCTCCATTATTAGCCAGCACATTATGGAAATTTGACCTTGACTTCATACCACATGTGACAATGGGATTCAGTGTTACTGAAGGTGCTTCAGCAGCCCAGATCTGTGATTGTTTGTACTGTTACCAGTGGCACTGCCTGGCAAGTAACTCCTTGGAAATTGGCCATTGGCTGTTTGCCAAGAAGTAATGAAAGTGTATTGGGACCAAATTAATCCTTTACGGATGACCAGTAGTTGACAAGCTTACAGCAGAAACAAGGAGGAAAAAATTTTTAAAATACCAAAAAAACAGACATACATCAAAAATAAGAATTTTCAGCAATACGTGCTATCACATAGCAACATCTTATACATACACATGATTCGTTTCATACTTATTTGTATGATTGGTGCTGGACCTAAAGCTTCAGTACAGCATATTTTAACTGCATTGAGAAAGAAAAGGGTCCAGACCTTGCAGTAATGAACCTGCTTCCCAGCAAAGATTTTGACTAACATTTCTATTTCAGCTTAAAAAAAAAGGTATAACACTGATACCTTCTGCAGCTAGTCTTGCTAGAGCTGCATCTAGAGAGATTTCCTCATTTCTGATGTTTGGCTAATGACCAGGAAGACCTGAGTGGTCACTCAGTTCCCAGTATCTTAGAAAGAAAGTATTTAATCTCCCAGAGAGGTTGCTAGCATACTCACTTGAAAGCCCTTCTCAGTGTGACATATGGATATGCTGATAAAATGCAACTCAACACCACATTCTTGGTTGCTGGGAACAATCATCTTTATTCATTCTAACACCTAATGGAGTGATCAATAGCATTTTAATAAAGCCCGCTGTAAGTCATATTTAACTCAAATAAGATTTTATATTGTATTTCGATTAAATTACACTTTCTGCCATTCTTTACTGTCAATTTCTGCTTTCCTTGCCATTCATAAATTTTTGTTTCATGAATGTATGTGTGACCCTCAGGGCTTTCCATACCTTTTCTAATATTCCTGTAATGTTATGCATAAATAGAGTCTTGTGCTCAGAAATTCTATAGAGCTGAAATATCTGCATTCCCTTCTGTTGAGCAGCAGCACAACTTACCTACCAGAACAGAGTGGAAGAATCAGAGAGATTATTACATCTTTCAGTTTTCTGGTAAAGGGATAAAGACCATTGTTCCATGAAGGGAGCTCAGGATTTTCTGAGTCTTTCTTCTTGCATTATATGAGTGATGTTTCTGACACTGGAACATAAGAAAGCAGAATGAAAAATGAAAGACACGGCATAGAATCAGGAACAAGCCGATTCCCCTGAACAGCAAGGTGCTGAACACTTGCCAAAAGTTGAATCACAAGAATTAGTCATAGAGACTTCTACCCAAGCCCCAAAGAATTATTTTTCTTAGTCTTCACATTCAATACCTCTTTCCTCTTCTTCACCCCAAAAAAACCATCTGACAGCTGTGTTTAAGTTTAACCAGATCTCTCATCTCTGCAGCTTCACTGGCCGCAATGAAAAATGAATTACTGGCCCAAGGAGAAGAGCAAATAGTTCAGGACCACATTACTTTAAACCTTACCTGACCTACCAACTCAGTTTACTCACTGTCCCACTTGGAGGTATAAATTACATGGATTTTGATAGCCTGCCCCAGTTTTTGCCTTTTGCCCCAGCACTCCAGTCCAGTTTTTGTCCCCTCCCACTGCAGGATCAGGAAGTTTCTTATTAGATTCTGGCTGACCTTTTCGTAGATACAATCTTCAGAGGAGGGAGGGGATTGTTGTTGGTTTGGTTGTGGGATGGGGTTTTTTTCCCATACAAAAATCCTGTAAGTTGACAAATAGTTTTGTCAAAACCCAAAAAACAGTGGCAATTCAGTAAGGCAGCTAATGACACAATCATGAATGAAGGCCACATGCACATAGAAGTTCTACCTCTCTACCCAAAGCAGGAGGACATTAAAGATTTAAAAGAAAGCATCACCAGAATATTGTTCTGACATGGAACAAACAATATCTTTTCTATAAAACAATTTTTTGGCCAAAGTTGAATTGGTTTTGAAAATGATTCACCTCTTAATTCCTCGTAATTGTCTCCTTTCTGCAATAAAGACTAGATAAATAATCAGTATGAAGAAAAAGCATTTTTAATCAAATAGATGAATAAGAGGTCATTAGTCACT
The DNA here is from genome assembly GCF_000700745.2 of Antrostomus carolinensis. Taxonomy (NCBI): domain Eukaryota; kingdom Metazoa; phylum Chordata; class Aves; order Caprimulgiformes; family Caprimulgidae; genus Antrostomus; species Antrostomus carolinensis. The sequence continues at coordinate 67,155 of NW_010304360.1, read as the reverse complement.
AGAACTATTTTTTTTACCAACAGTTTTGTGTTGTATAGTAAAATTTAACATTGCACAAAGGCAAAGTAATATTTTTTTTCATCTTCCCTCTAAGGTAACATTCATGGAATATGTTTGTGTCATTTTATATAATAATAATTTTTCTTGGGCAGTGTCTTCCAAGGTCTTTCCCTCTCTCTCTACATGACTGGGTTAAGGCGGAGCTGGGAAAATACATATAATCATTCATTGCCTCTCTCTGAGTCCAGACAGGAGTTCACACCTTCCAAGGGCTCTGTTTTGTTTTATTGGTATTATTATGGAAAATTAAACCCCTGAGAAAATGCTATACAGTTTCGTAAAATTGTATATTTAACATATATATCTCTGTAGTTGCTATACAGTCTATCTATATCCTTGTTTTTTATTTGTTAACAATTTTCCCAACATTGTCTTCTCCACCTTGTTGTTTTGAGTGCAAGTTTAAGACTGTATCTCTTCAGTCTTAACTCTCAGCCAGTGTTCTCTAAACTCTGAGCCAATATTCTTCCAGAAAGCCTGAGAAAATTACAGCATCATCTGTCAGTGCAAGGCTGCTGCAGTGGGGCCACAGTACATTCTGTTGCTAGTAGCAGGTTTGTGGGATCATCATTTCATTTGAGTTGGTATTGTCAAAGCTGACTTTGGTTTTGCTAACTAAAGTTGATTCTGAAGAAAACCAGAAAACCCTTTGGATTCCGCAAGTAAACCAACAATCTCGTGTATCTCAGGAAAAGCTCAATGATTCGTAACAATAACAAGTTTAATGCTCTATTGTCTTTCACAAAGGTGAAGACTTCTGCAGTCAGGCATGCTGGTACCTGAAAAACCATTGATCATAAAGAGAACTGAAAGTGTGACTCTTACAGCTAAAAGCAGAAGCTCCTCCAGATTTAGCTAAGCAACTAAAAGCTTCCAGCTGAGAAGGTGCCTCTCTCACATCCTTAGTTGGTCAGGAACATTAATACACAAGAAGTCTGTTGGTATAATCATGCAGTGGGACAGCTTATAAAAAATACAAGTGACTTCCTGCACGTATCTGTCCACTAGATGAATGTATATATTTGTGGTGGTTTCACGGAGTATCCCTTTTCAAGAAAACATAAATTTTAATTCTCTCTGCTCCAACAACAGATTGACATGAGTATTTTGTCCCATTGCACTAGAAAAAAAATTTTTAGGAGGCTCCCTTCAGCTGTACAACGTCTTATAGACAATATAGGGCACCACAAGCCTTCTATGAGTGAAAAAACAGAAAAATTACTTCCCCAAAAGAGCACTTACACTTACCCATTACAGTTTATTTGCTTAGAAAAGACCATCAGAATAAAAATTATGCATTTCCTGAGAATTATAAAGAAAAGAATGAATATTTGAAATATCCATTTGCAGCAAATTAACAAAATAGTTGAGTATTGGTTTATTTTTGTAGTTGTTTCTGGAGTAACAAGGAGCCAGTATTCCTATTAAGAGTATTTCCCATATAAAAAATTCACTACTAGTTAAAAGTAGTTGACATGCATTTTCAGTACTGCAGAGCTCAGAAGATACGGCCTTTTGCCAAGGTGAACAACTTTGTAAAGGTATCAGCTGGTAAACACTTAGGGCCATAAGATCTACCAACTTTTGAGCAAATTGAGTTTGTTGTGATTGGCCATGTCCTTCCAGTTAAGGACACTGGAATAGGGAAAATCTGTAAAGAAATCAAGGATAAAAGTAATCAACCAGCCCAAGAAGTCTATGAGGTGAGTTATCCAGAGTGATTTGGCCAAGGTGGCATTCCTAGACAAAACGGCAACTGAGGCTACAATGAACTGGGAAAGTAGGAATGAGGGATTCTGTTAGTTCTATGAGCAAGGCCTCTGATTGTGCCCAGATCTGCAGTAGGGGGGTTTTGTTCGGATTTTTTTTAACAGCAGCATGGCTTAGCCTGTGAAATTCCTAATAGGATTCAAATAAAATAATCCCTTCAAAAATACATAGCCTTCTTCTCCAGAAGGGTATACACAGCTGCTGGGATGCAGAACATTTAAATACCCATTCCATTATCATGTCAGTGGCTGCTAAACTAGTCTAATCCAAATAGTATTTCTACCTATACGCAACATCTGAATGTAAAAAAATGGAAATAAAAAGATCTCCAGTCTCTGCCTGTATGCTTCTGCCTATGTTTTCCAGGTTCTTGCAGCCGGTGAGTGAAACAGCAATATATCTCACATGTTTACTCTGACCGACATACCCTGGCTGCACAGCACCTCACTGAAACAACCTTGCAAACCACAGAATTTCATATTCCAGCTAACAGGACAAGACAGCAATACAACTTGTATTTCTTAAGGTCTTTCACTAAGCCCATATAGAGAAAATTAAGATTTCCACACTGTACTCAATAACACCAATGGGAAGAAAATCAGGGAATGATTTGTATCCTCAGCTATGTATGTCCTAATTTTGGATGGATCATTTGATAGAGATACAATCAAATGCCACATAGCTTCATAAAGAGAAGAGCATCTAGAGTTGCTCTGGCCACCCCAGACTTGCACAGCTTTTTGTGGCTGTGGCTCTATTTCAGAGCAGCTGCTTCGTTCCAGCATTAATACAAGGAGCTCTGCTGTCTCAGGTCTCTCAGATCTGTGTGAGACCTCAATAACTTCCACATCAACATCTGCTGCCAGCTTGTGAGGGCCATCAGCTACAGAGAAAATGCTTCCAGACAGTCTTATCACCTCTGATTGAACCAGCAAAAATGGACTTTGCAATAACTTTAACGATGGCAGAAGGAGGCTACAGATGCTGGGCAGAGTCCATAACTAGCAACAGCAGTTGGATCAGATGCTGTAAAACCAGAGCAACCTGTGGGCTCAAAATGCTGGGTTGGTGGGTAAACACACACGGACCTGGTAAGGCAGATGTGGTACCCTGGGAAGAGTGGAAAGGGTACTTATATTGCCTGGCACCTGTGCTGTGTAAATACAGCTAGATACTCGTGATTCAAGAGCAGCCTGGCCACAAAGACATGCTAAATTAACCTAGTACCTATCTGTGGTTGTTCAAACTCAGTTACAACATAGTGTGAGAGAAATCTCTTCTGACAGCCAAGTCAGATAGGAGTAGGATTGATGGTAGTCGCTCACTATGAAGACCAAGCTGTGGATCTCACAAATATTTTATCACCATATAGCATGGAATACCTCTCCTTGAAATTCTCTGCACCTGCACACAGCCAGGCAAAGTCCAGGCAGGAGCTCCCTGTAAAAAGCTGGTTTACTTCTGTTTGGACTCAGGGCTTCACCTCAGCCCACAAGCAGCTGGTATAAATTAACACAGATCCCTTAACTTCAATGTAGGCACTTTGACTTAAAAGAAATTGAGCAATGTGAATTGGTCAATGACTTGATACACTAACTTGTTGAAAATTCAGGTCTGGATGAAGAATAGTTGTGAAAAGGCTTGAATCCAAGACTTAAGACTGAGTATATCTTTTGTTAGGTTTCCAACAGCAATTAATGTTGCAATAGGTAAATTGGAGAATTAAAATTACCTCAAACACAGCAAACAAACAGCATCTTTGAAAGCGCAGGGATCTGGTCCTTTCTAAATTATATTGGCAGAGTCTTAATTTTGCAGAACTGATGGCTTTTGTTTTATCTCCTCAGCACAGTTAATCTAAAAATGTGCTACTGTAATTAGAAGCCAAGGCAAACTTGCATACATTCTAGGGAGAGTATTTTTTTAACAGAAAAAAAAAAAAATGCTATTGTGCATTAATTGCTCCATTAAACACATTTCTCAGGATTTTGAGAGGGGGACTGCAATGATGGGCAACAATTATCTTCTTCAAACATCTGGGAGCAGAGCACAGCTGGCTCTCTATTGGAGCTTGGCACTCAGTGTGCTGTGAGACATACTTCAGTACATAAGAGAGGCTCTTATAAAGCTGAATCATTTGGGCAATTAACACTCAAAGCAATTTTCACACAAGCCCTTGATATATGAAATTTGAGTTTTACATAAGCGACAGGCAGGCTTCGGTATGCAGACAGATCCAGCTTTGCTGTAGTACTTCAAGGTTTATGAAGGGGAAAATGCTTTCAAAAATGGAAGGTGCTTTAAACAAGTTTTTCTGCTCATTTGAAAAGGAAGAGTTACTGATAATGTTTTACTATTATAGGCCTGTCCAAAATTATTTACCTCACAGAAATATACAGATCAAGCAGAAATGTTTGGAAGTTCTGTACAAGAATTTAATGTCTTAGAGGACTAAAGAAATAAGTTTTAATTTATTTTCACCTCTTGCACAACATCTTGCACTGGGTGTAAGCTGGAGAGTCTCTCTTAAGAAGGCACAGAGTTTTCCTCACATTTTCGAGGGACAACAACAGCTTAAGGTAATGGCAAGAAATTGAAACAGAGGAGAAAAAATATGGATTTCATAAGTGTAATTACTTTGAACCAAAATTAATGGAAAATCACTGATTTTTTAAAAAATATATATTAAAGACCAAACAAAATTTAAGTTTTTTATTAATGTTGAAAGGCCACATACAATATAGTTCACTGACTCATAATTCCCAGAGATCTGGGAATTCACTGCTGGATCTGTAATGCTTAGAATGGGTAATCCTGTTCATATAGCAGCTAGAAATTATTGCAGGCACGTAAAGAGGGTAAAATTTGGAGTTAGTCACAGACAACAAGATTAGGAATAGAAAATAGAATTTGTTCTACCATCATCCATAACCCAAGCACTTTGCAAAGTAAACTCTTAAATTTAAAGTATAAAATGAGAGGAAGAACAAGTTTCTTCTCCCACCTCTTCAATCTGTGAGCTTCAAGTGAAGGTTCAATGTTCACAGAATTAGTTCAATTTATTTTTGAATATTCATATTATTTTTCCCGTTTTTTAAATTAAGTGCAGGACTGAATAAAATAGAAAACAGAAGAATACTCTAAATTTTGATAATCATTTGATTCTGCAGGGATGTTATTTCAGATACTCTTTGAAAAGGAATATTTTGATTTAGTAGCAGTACAAGGAAGGTTCTTTAGAAGATAAGTTACATAGAGCATGTGCTGCCCACTGTTCTGCTCTTATACTATTAGCTGGTTCTGATAAAGCTACTCAATTTCCACAGAGATAACAGAACAGAATCCACCTGAAGACCCCTGGCTTGATTAGAGTTTTTAAGTCAGAGTTAAGTAAGAGAAGAACCCTGTCTTCAGAAGCAGCCTTCCTATCAGTAACTGCTTCATAGTAAAAGAGATGCACAGTTGGATCCATTAATACTAACAGAAAATTGAACAGATGCCTTTGAGAGGTAGACCTATGTGTTTGAGGTATCTCAGAAAGCCTGTATTTACTGCCCTGTAAGGTCAACAACAAAGACTTTATTTGTGCATTGCTACTAAGACAAATAATAACACTTCATCATTAGGTGCCTCAAACTCATTTCAGTCTAAACCCATGTCTACCAAAACTATTTTAGTTTTCAATGACCAGAAGCTTTTTATCAATGGCTCTAAACTCCTAGCATACCTTGCTTCTTGACAGTGACTCAATCTCTGCACACCTGGATTTCATTCTTAAAAAAATTGCTATTATCCAAGAATCGTGAATCCTACCAGTCACCAAGGGTTTGCAATCTAACACAGCAACTAGGTATAGTTAACTTTCTGTGCCAGCTTCCACTAAGAAGCTAATCCTCTCCTATTTAGTAAATAGCCATAGCTGGAGAGATGCTTTTATAAGGAAGTTTTTCAGTCAAGTCTCTGAATTGGCTATGGGGGTGCAAAATAGAGGGTTTTTCATTTGGGTTTCAGAATGCATTTGTAGCCAAAGATGAAGTATAGAGAAAAGTTTGAAGGAGGAAAAACTGCAGTGTGAAAATGCAGTGATCTTTAGTGAAAGGCACCCAAAAATAGGTTCTCTTGAACAACAGGATACTCTGAATTAGAAGAGCAGGTCCATATTTCTGTATAATTCTATATGGCTATTCTGCATAAGGCTGATTTTCTGGAAGAGCAAGATACTTAAAGGGGGTGCAATTTCTTCCACCCTCCTCTCTCCCTGCACACCTCAGACAGTGAAGTGTGGGCTTCTCAGTCAGATCTCAGCATTTCACCATTCCAAATTGAGCTTCCATGCTCTGGTCTGTTGTAGGGACAAGTAAACACACTGCTGGGCAACACCTCTCTACCCTGCTTTCCTGTTGCCACCCTGCTATCAACAACTTGACTGCGTCCAGTTGTTTGCCACTAGAGCAACTGCTTCCCACTAGTAAATACTGGTTCTAGTTCCCTGTGTAGTGAGCTTTTCTTTCAGCTTACTTCATCTGTAGTTGACCCAGGGCAACAAATCTCTTTCACCCTCTTCATACTGATATCCCAGTGAAGTGCAGAAGTGATTAGAGGCTGACTCTGGCATTACAGAGAATGAATGTAGCTCTATAGGAAGGTAAGCATAACATAAAAGAGCTTTACTGGTTCAGAAAAAAAGGTCCATGTAACCTAGTACCTGATCTCCAATTCTTTGCCAATTACAGATGCATAAGGGAAGAACACAAGAACAGAGGAAACTTATGGTGCAATTTCTCTTGAATATACTCTGAACATTTATGATCTAGGAATTTCCTATATCAGAGAAAGATCATTGTGTTCTCAGATTGTAAGGATTTTTGTTCCATTAACTTGTAGAGTAATGTTTTGAATTCATATAATTATTTTTGTGTTTCAGACATGCCAAAGCAAGAAGCTACACAGCTCAACAGCGCATTTAATAAAGCAGTACTTCCTTTTCTTTGTTCTGAACCTGTCCCTGATGGTTTCTCAGCAGACTTCAGGTAGGCTTTACATCAGAACAGATGACCGACAGTTATTTCCATTTACTTCCTCAGTGGTCTTCATGCCACTTAGAAACCCTGTCTACCTTCTGAGTGGCTACTTAAGACAACTACAGCAATGTGACCTGTCCTGCATGACAGAAACTACAGCAGCACTTTCAAATAATGTGAGAGTAAATTAGCTAGAATGTTACATTCTTTAGATATTTTTCTTATTGTTTTCAACTTCTGTGGAATTATTCTTTTAAAACTTGACATTTATTTTCTGCATAATACCATCAGCAAGACACTGCCTTTGTGGAAGCAGCTTTGAGAATATAAAACGCTGCAATCCATGGCTCCTATGCAACAGACGGCATTTTAAGCTTAATGTTATTATAGACCACCAGAGGATTTTCAGGACTGTATTCATGTGTAGCTTTGATATTAGAAAAATAGACACTTGGCTTCCACTTTGTTAAAGCTGTTCTATTCCTCAGATAGTGAACTGTTGTGTCAAAGCTCATTGGACTGAATTAGGATAATTTGCAAGGCAAAGTCCTGATGGATACCTAACAGATTTGAGCCCAAAGGTTGTCTTATCTTGGATGGACTTGTTTATGGAATCCAGATAAATTTGTGGCAGGAATCTCCGCTAGCACAAAGCACCTGCAGACTGGAGATGGGATAAATTCTAGTCATGGAAGTGACATATTTCACACTAGCTGACAGCATGGGAACATTACCAGAATGTTGCACTTACACGTCACCTTCCAGTTTCTTTTCACAATCATAACACTGTTCTTTATCAAGGTGAAACAGGACTTCCCTTGTCTTTTTGTGAAACATGAAACAGCTCTGCATTAGAACCAGGGAATTATAAGCCTGAGCTGTAGAGTTCCTAGTCCACCTTCCTATGGTGTATTCCATAAGTGAAATGCAATATTACTGATCTAAAGGTAAGAAATGAGGAACCAAACCCTCGTAACCAGTGAGTCATATTTATAGTTCATAACAAAGAAACAACTCAACATACCTTGCAAGGGTGATATAATGGGTGAACAAACTCATTCCTTTGATGCATCAGCAGGCACTGCAATGATTTTAGTTCCCCGTCTGGCACTGCTCACCTGATGCTGGCACATTTCCTGCATACAAGAATGGCATGTCCAGTTCTGTTGTTGACATTTTAAAGAGGATGCTGAACAACTACGTCATGTATACAGGGAGGAGACATAAACATAGCTCAAGGAATGGAGAAAAATATTTACAGGCCGTGAATTTGATCTTATCTCAAAGAAGACTTGAGACAGTCATGATTAGTGCATTAATAACCTACATGGGGAGAAAATAGCATATACACAATGGTCCTTTAATCTTGCAAAGAAAGACATAACAGACAGTTTATGGAAATTGAAAGTGAGCAAATTCATATTAAACATTTTTTAATGAGTATGATTAACCATTGAAATTCATTGAATCAGAGCGTAACAGGTTCTTGTTCTCTGTGGCTGTGGCTGTGCTGATACTTGAAAGAAGCCAAGGCTCTCATCAGCAAAGCTAGAATCCGCCTAGATGTGGGCTAAATGGATCACACTCATGCTTTTATGGCTTCAGGTCAAGACTGGGTGTGTTTTCTGAAGTAATATGTAAGCTGAAAAACAGCACAAGCTATTGGACTCTATCCAGAAGTAACAGTGTGATACTGATTGGCCAAGCACTTGGACTTTTTCATCCAAGGGTCATGTTTTAGTTAGCAGATCTACAAATGACCTTACTCATTCACAAACTGTCTTGAATACCCATACTTGCCCAAGCAAACTTGCTTGCAAAAATAATTTACCTGCATAGAGGCTAAGTACTGCAAGAAGTAATAAAAACCAGCATTACAACTGTGCCTCATGCATGAATGAAGCCAGTAGGTTTTGCCTCCTGGAAATGACAGTGCAGGAGGCCTGTCAGCTGCTCAGGTACTGTTTAACCTGCAGGCATTGTTGTTTGTGTTGCTTAACACAAAAATGTGTTACAGTGTTATCGCTCACTCCAGCAGATATGGCACTGCTAATTATCCCATCATGTAGTCACTTTGCAGTGATATAAATAGCCCAGTTCATGTCATTTTACATTATCCAGCAGAGAACCTCCAAAGCCTGGGTAGGGCATAGTAGTTGCTTAAAAAGAAAAGCAGGTCACTTTAAAGATAGATGTTGTCATTTCTCCCCACACGCTTCAGATAATGCTGCTTGCTTGAATCAAGTCAGTAGAGAAAAAAAATGGGAATGACAAATAGGGTGATGAAAGAGATGAATTAGTAAATAGTCCTATTGCTGACAATTCACCAAAAGCAGAGATGTGGAGGCTGATGTGAATAATATTTGCCTCAGTCTCTCCTAGATACTACACTTCACAGTTCCTCCCTTAAAATAAGTTCCATAACTTGCATCCTTATTTCCTCCCTGCAAATGGTCATGTTCCCTTGTTGCCAACAGAATGGCTTCTTCTAGAGCCCTGCCTTAAGGACTTCTGATACTTTCCCTTGAGGCCTACCCCGCAGCTGAGAAATTCTGCTGTATCTTAGCTGGACTGCTAACTCAAGTAGGAAGTTGAACTCAATGGCAGACTATATATGGGAGATTATGCTGATGAACGAGACTCCCAAATTTCAAGATGAGACTTCCAGTCCATAAATTGATAAAATCAGGAAGGAATTGTGAAACGCAGTCTGGTTTGGACCATGCATATGTCTGGAACAGATAGAAATTCTAGACAAATGTCCTACGTCCTCAAATTCTGCCTAGATAAGATTTCCTGACAGTAAATATATCTAAATGCAAAAAAATATTCAAAAGGGTATTATTATTATTCTAAGCATTTGTAAGAAAAGATTAGAAAAACTGGGAAGTGCAGACCTAACTGTTGGAGAGGGAATTGACAGAGAAGTTTATTAAAACCAAGCTGAGCAAAGGAAAATGTAGGCAGTCTTAATGAAAATTTGCTGACAGTGAGATATTGTGCTAAGTAGTAGAATCACTGAAAGGAGGCAGTATGGGCCTCATTTCACAGCTGAAGAATGAAGAGAATAATCCCAGTTAGATATTTGGAAAAGGAGGTGACATAGGGGTCTGAAATTAGTTTCATCTTTTTCCAAGTTCTGTAATCATTATTGGCACTGTAGTCCTTTCATCTGCAGTACATCTTGCTTGTGCTGTCCCTCTGTTATGCAAGCAAGATCCATTTGCTGGGAATCACACGGATTTTTACCATAGCCAGCTTGGCTCCAAGAACAGCATTTGTCTTCCCTGTGGCTAGAGGCTGGAAGTTCTTCCAGCGGCAGGTTGCCATACATCAGCAGAGGTAGTTACAGGTTACCAAAACAAGGTCTTTGTTCTTCCAAGTATAGTTTATTCTGAAAGACTGGCTTGTTCTGCCTGTTTTCAGGTAGGAAATTTTGCTTTAAGACACCTAAAGAATAAATATGTTCCCAGTGTTTCTTTTCCAGTTGAGTAGCTGTATGTGTTGCCACATGGACAGTAGCTGATTGTCAGCAGGAGAGAAGACAGTCCAGCTAAGAGTGCATTGAAGGGTGGTTCCTCTACCTCAGGATGTGGTCCACACTCTGAAAATCTGAGACCTTCTGTCCAACTGCAACCACAGCAAAGGAATTAGCCAGTCAGAATGTAATAAAGGGGTCTTGACAAGGAGATAGGGAGTCACTAATTAACTGAATTAAGGGGAACATGGATGAACACCTCTTCAAATGTTCTTATTGAAAGGACAGAACCTCCATGGAAGTATGTCCTTCCCTTGAGATTGCATTTATTCATATAGCATGGTCACCTAAAAAGTGTAAAGCCAGAAGAATATGGTCTGGGACATGAAATTATTCCTTGCAAGCAGAGGGCTGTGCAGTCTCTGTGGAAAAAGGAATAAAATTTCTACAAAGTTGGATATGAAGTTTGTAGTAAGATAGGGTCTGGCGACCGGAAGATATCGGGCTGTACGGAAAGGTAAGACACCCCCCTCTCTCTCCTAGTAGCCAATAGCATTTAGCCTGTGATGTAAGCAGGCGGTAGTGACGTTGTGAACCCACACCATATAATGTTATGTCGCACATCATTAAACGCCATTTGCAGCATCCTCATATTGGTGTCAGTGCTCATTGGCCCAGAGACGGGGTGAGGGTTTGTCTCTGTGCCTCCTCGACCGGACGGGACGTTGCGGGATAACAACTGCAACAGAAGTTCTTCCCCAAATTTGGACTGAACTCGCACACATTTTGTGTCATAAATTCTTTAAGACCAGGAAGTGATTTGCAAGCTCCAGTGTAATCTTAGGATATTATTTTCTGAGCAAACACCTCTGAAATGAATGTTGTAAATCTCATCCATTCCTTGACATGACATTCAGCCACCTGCATGTCTCAAGGCAGAACCAAAGTTTTAAAAAACTTGCATACATTTGTCCAGGGAATTTTTTATGCACATCTCAGGCTCTATTTGCTATGCAAATTGGATAGCAGCATGCCCAAAATAACTTACATGTCTGCCTTCCTATTTGCAAATCGAACTATGTAAGTTAATAGGCAGTAGAAGACTGGGTCCCTACAGCAAAGTACAAAGGTTTATAATTTATAAATCAGCAAGACCTCTCTACTGCTGCCTCCTAACTCTGTTGCCCATTGAAATTACCTCCCATTTCACATACCTCTAGCAAATTTATTTTTCTTTTGACAGTCTTTCTAAAAGCACCATTTTTAAGTATGCCACTCCTCTATGGGCCAGCACTAGAGCCCATTGAATCAGCAGAAAACCTCTCATTAGTTTCAGCAGCCTTTGGAGTAGGCAGGAAGTAAATAAGCATATTGTATATGTTGTTCTTTGGAGGCTTCTCTTCATGACAAATTGCTCAATGTACAATTGTGAAGAATTCAGAAATGGTTTGATGGAAATGAACATGTGTCCTGGCAAAGTCTAGTGAGCTGGAGCTGAAGCCCAGGAACTCAGAACGTAACATGTACTGTGTGGTTTTACTGACATTTCAACATTTTTCCAAAGATTAATTCACAGCACTTCTCGGGGGACTCAGCATAAGTAGTTGTGACAGACCAGACAGGATAACCCTTTTATCCACTTTACCTCCACTTCCACATTTCACCTCTAACAACACTGCTGTGACACTCATCTCCTTAAGCTTTTTGGTGTTTTAAAGACAGCTGGAAATTCTATTAATGAAACATTTTTCCCTTTCAAAAAAACTGCTACTTTCTTTGGAAACAAAACTTTTAGCACGAAGGAGTCCATCTAGATGAATCTGCTATATGAAAAGCATTTTTAGTTAAAAAAACAAGCCACAAAAATAACCACACAGAAAAAAAATGTTGAAATTTCCTATTACATCTTGACAAAAAGTTTTATTTTCCATTCCATCAAGTTTTATCTGCAGATTATTTTTTAGCAAAATAAATAAAACTGAGCTCACTACTGATGTTTTGAAGTGTTCATAGTGACATTTCTTTCTCACACCAATTCATTATCATAATTGTTTCTATTAATGCATTTCCAGGTTTTACGCCTCTAACTTGATTTGTGCACTGAAAATATGACAAGATTATTCCTTCCTCCCCACCTCTGCCCAGCTTCCTAGGGTTAGGAGAACTGGGTTTTCACCCTTTGTGTTAGCAGCTCATCACTGACACCTTCTGTTATTTTGTCTGTGCCCATGCAGGCTCCTGCATTTTAAAGTCCTTTTGCCAAGCAGTTTTCTTATACATACTAGATCAGTGTTGCTTAGAGGAATATTCCAGTTGATCCCTGCACTTTTCTTGAATGAAGTGCTCATTGCAGCACGGGTAACTCTGTTCTAAATATGCACCATGCCTCAGGCACAAAACACTCTAAGTATTTTGCAACTCTAAATTTAGTGTTTGCCAGCCTATGAACCCAGCCCGATGGGCAGTAGATGCCAAAAGCTCAGTCACATTTCCTTTGCAAGATAACACTACAGTACAGCTAAGTGAAGAAGAGATTTCTATACCTTCCCTGGGTAGCTGTGCAGGGAGGTTTGTTCCATGTGAGTGCAAACAGAAAGACACAGACACCGGGGTGATTTTTGTAGCCACCCACCCCACACAGTATAAAAAGTTTCTATTTGTCTTAGTGTGGCTTTGTGAATATTGGAATAGAGTCTGAATGACTGAAGGGTGATAGGAAAAACATAGACCATGTATATCAACATAATCAGATTTTAGACCTCGAGGACAGCTGCATTTGAAGCCATACATAGTTGCAAGGGAGTTAAATACAATTCTCTGATACCTAATCATAAGTTTTAGTGGAGGACAGCAACATTGCTCCCATTTATTATGCATACAGCATTTTTGATCATGGGATGCTTGGTACAATACACATGAACTGCTCTGCAGTTCTAGGCACCTACAAACAGCTGGGTTTGGGGAAGGACCAGGAAGAAGGTCGTACCTCTCTCTCTCTGAAAACTCTTACTCCTTTTCAGTAGGATTTGGAAAGAATAATAAAAGCAGTGAGGTTTCAGCCACCCTCAGCCTAAATCAGCATCTTACCTATTGCTACTGGGAGCTCATGTAGTGATAGGTCACTGAAAGATCTAAGAATGCAAAGATTAAAGAAATTGAATCTGTTGAGGGAAAGGCGGAGAGGATAAAGCTAGAGGTAGCAGAAGGATGCCACAGGGTGAGAGGGGAAATGTGGAAAGAAACCTTGGGACTTGCTTTTCCCTGACTAGCAAGGCTTTAGCCATTCTAGCCTCCCCTAAGGAGGCTTGCTGTTTCTGTAATGATGTTGTTATTGTCTGAAGGCTAATTATCCTTCCAGAAAAACAGACAAAACCAGAGCTATTGGGAGAGGATGAAGTTCTAACAAAGTGAAACCTAGCAGAGGCGTATGACAGGACCTCTCCCCATCCAATCCAAAACCACAAATCTGAAGCAACTCAAGACCTTCTTGTTCTATCAGAGATGAGAGATGTCACTATCCTATCTTTCTCTAGCCTATCATGTGAATAACTATTTTTGAATTCTTAATGTTCTCTAAGAAGCTCTCTAAGCTGCTTGTAGGTGAGCCCAGAATGAGCATGCACTGAGTTGGTCATCACTCTCTCACTTTCAGACTTTAAGCTTTAGTAAAAGTTAAAGCAGTGTGGGTTTAGGAAAGGGGGGACTAATTTTCATTCTTTCATCTGGGATGCTGCATAACTAATACAGGGAAAATATTTAAATCAAAAATCTTTCAGAAGTAAAATAATAGTTTTATTTAAATATAAAATTGACTTTTTAACTTAAACAAAACTGAATATCCCAAATGCCAATTTTGTCCATTTCCATGAAAAAATGTGGTGCTTGTAGGGGATAATAATTCTGCTGTGTCATGCCCCATCTTCTCATCTAGCACAGGGCTTCTTAACATGACTTCATCTCCAACATGACACTATGGAGCACCCCATGTCACCCCCATGATACACATCTCTGCAGGCACAGGAATCGCTGCTATTGAACTTTACAGGCAATTTTAGCCTTCATCATTTGCTCTGTGTTAGAATTGGATAAATCTGACTGAAATGGAAAAGTTTAGTAATTTGGCACTATTTAGTCCACAATAAGTACAACATATGGGCACAAGTCAGTATTGGGAACTCTGAAGATTGTGCTGCTATTTCTTTGGAGTACTCCCTCAGCTGCCAGGAATAGGACCTGTAAGTCTGGCAGGTAAATTCTGTCAAACACAAGGAGATTGTACCCTTTCCTCTTTTATCTTTAATATTCATTAGTATCCTGCACATTCCCAAGAAATTGTTGCTTTGATTTTCATCTACTTTTGTTTAAGTGTATTTGAGTTCATGGGATGTTTTGATTGTCTTTTCAATATTTTTACACATGAACTCTCTGCTATAAAGCTGCCATTTGTGTCTGAAATATACACCAAACATGCTGGTGTTTTCCTCCCTAGAGTTCCTGTTCTCTATGAAATACTGAATAAAATTCATATGTGTGTTTCAAAGCCAAATAATGAAAAGGAGAAAAGAAAAGAAAAGAAAAGAAAAGAAAAGAAAAGAAAAGAAAAGAAAAGAAAAGAAAAGAAAAGAAAAGAAAAGAAAAGAAAAGAAAAGAAAAGAAAAGAAAAGAAAAGAAAAGAAAAGAAAAGAAAAGAAAAGAAAAGAAAAGAAAAGAAAAGAAAAGAAAAGAAAAGAAAAGAAAAGAAAAGAAAAGAAAAGAAAAGAAAAGAAAAGAAAAGAAAAGAAAAGAAAAGAAAAGAAAAGAAAAGAAAAGAAAAGAAAAGAAAAGAAAAGAAAAGAAAAGAAAAGAAAAGAAAAGAAAAGAAAAGAAAAGAAAAGAAAAGAAAAGAAAAGAAAAGAAAAGAAAAGAAAAGAAAAATTATGCAGTACTGAGGGAGTCAGATTTAACCATCTTTATCAGCATTATGTCTGTGATTATGTCATCCAAGCAATGTTCACACTACAATAAAAATATTGTTGCAGTTAACCTGTACAATTTATCATCAGATTACATCACAAATATTAGAAAGCTTGTGAGGTTAGAAAAGATGTGAGGTTTACACCTTCCAGACCAGAAGGGCATAGAGGAAGAATTGTCTTGTACAACAAAATGGCAGCAAACAATAAATAAAGTTCATGGGCACCACTCAATGAGTAACGACAAACATTTTTGGTGGCTGTAGTTAATGTCCTTTCATTGTCACTGGACCAACCCTAACTCTGATGTTGCAATGGGGTCCAGTGCTATTGCTTTATTGTCACTTATCTAGTCTGTGCACTGAGGGCACATGAGGACCATCTTAAAGACAAGAGTCACCATCAGTCTGGGTAGCAAAACTTTTGATCACAGACTCTGGTAGGACTGGAAGCTGCCCAATGGAGGATGAGTTTTCCCAGTGTCCTCAGCAGGCCACTTAGACCTAGACCTAGCAGATGACCATGTCAAACTACCAGCAAGACTTTTTCTTAACCTGGGCGGCCAGTGTTACAGGAGCAATGTGAGCAAAGGCCATCTATGCTGATTCAGCCCTCTGCTTCAATATGCAGTCTGGGACACTCCCATGTGCGATTCCTCCTATTTCCATGGGTGATTTATGTTGTAATAATGCTCAAAAGCCCATTCAGGTGCTAGCTGCCATACTGATGGACATCACAATAATCACTAATTATAGGCTGGACTGGCTGCCATCTTCTGTAATTTTCATTGGCTCCACTGTAGATTTCTTTACCCCCTCAACTGGAAAGTCTGGGTAGTTAAGGGTAACTTTGGTCACATGCAGTAAAAGCAATCCCTGCTCCCATGATCTTCCAAAGGTTTGTATTAGACTGCAGTAAATTGTGCTATGAAGTGATGTGCTCCTCTTTTCTGCTGATGGATGAAATTAAAGGTTCAGCTCTTGCTGAAGAGGGAAATGGTAGGTGCACAATGCTGCCTTCAATAGCTACACTGGAAAGGTTTTCTGGTGCACTTCTTAAGACCTGCTACAAAGTGCTACATCAAGCAGCTCGTTCACTACTGAAAGCAGCAATATGCTGTATCAGACCTTCAGATCTCAGGCATTATGCTGTGTTGTGCTTGGTAAAGCCCCTGATGCTTATGTGTTAATTAAGAATACAGTTGCTGTTGTCATGACACAGCAGTTACTCAGATTTATCTGAGTTCTCTGCAAAATGAGAACAAATGCTCCAGCTTTGGAAGATATGCCATCGTTATTTAGTTTGTAACACAAAGCAAGTAGATAGAGCAGGAAGCACTGTGAAAGAGTTAGCTCTTCATCATAGGTTTTGGCAGAAAAAAATCTAGGTAAGGAATTGCCCATAGGCAGCAGATTTAGGATTTCTTAGAAGAAATCCCTTAGAGATGTAATTAAAACAATGTATTTGTTGACTTCATCTGTCCCAGGCCTGGGCCATAACATTAAACCTTGTGTGACCTGGAGCAAAAAGAAAAACTGATGCCTTCTGAACTGTGAAAAGATACCAAGGCACAGTGAGGGAAGGAAGCTGGGAATCCTCATTTTTCACACCCTCCTCTTCTAGCAGTAGGTAACCCACCCGTGTACCACAATTGAAACAGAGAAGTCCTTTCACTTTAAGCCATGTTACAGCTTTAGTGCAAGTTGTTTCTTTCTATGGCCTAGCACCTTTGAGGCAACAGAAAAATGATTGTTACCCTTACTGGAAACTGCATCTGTCTCTGGGATCAAGCACTATGCACTGTCCTCATGATATCATGGGACACAGATGAAGATTCAGAGCTCACTGGTATTGAGGGGAGTTTTTCCACTGACTTCCATCGGTGCTGGATAAGGCCTTTATTTAGCTGCTTTATGAATGTTCTGTATTAAATGTTTCTTTTTTACAGGGTTATTAGTGTATAGGTTTGATGTACACAGGACACCAGAAAGCACTTTTACTGCCAACTGTCTGTTTGAACCGATGGGCAGTTTGGCATATTATGGTCCATTATTTTTGACTGAGGCTCTAAACTTTACTGGAAAAATGCTATCCTTGTTGTTAGTTTGCTATCTTGAGTGTTGTCATAAACACAGGTTCTTGCCAGCCATGAGACAAGTGAGGTAATTTCTGATGATCTGATGAACTCTTAGCTCCTTCCAGGAAGCAGTAGGGTGCCTGAGCTGGTATCACAGTGATTTAAACATGGGTCTGAATCAGGAATGGGGCTGTACAGTCCTTTCGGAGATCTATCTCCTCCTTGGCTATTTACCTGTTGTATGCCAATGACTCAGACATGGAGGGATAAACCAGACAGAGCCCAACTTACACATTTTAACTAAGGACCTAGCTTTATATAAAGCATGTTAAACTTTTTAATGTGCATTATAGACCAGTGAGCAGGAGATTTCTTCCAGGTTGGAGAGCGTAGCATTTATTGAACCTGTTTTACCAATGTCATTTTGGGAAAAGCTGTGGTTTTGTGCCAGCAGCAGCACTGGAGGGAGAGATGACAACCTGCATCTCCTGGCAGATTCCCAGCAACTTTGAATAGCTCTACTGCATTTCATCTTACAACTTCATCAATCTATATCGAACAAAGAAATAAGGAAAACTTAAGACAATGGCCTTAGAGAGCCCTGTTATACACAACTTTTTTTTTTTTCCTAGCCAGTGATTTTAAAAGTTGGTAGGGATTTGAAAAGGGTTTTGAATAGTTAATGGCAAAATAAGAAGAATGTAAATGGAGATGCTAAATATGAAGATAGCAGTCCTGGAGGCTAGGACAGCTTCATCTGTCTGTGTGTGGTTCCATCATATCTTGAAGTCTCCTATTGGCACCACTGTGGACAGAATCCCACCCTTGGCTCCTCTCTCTAAGTATTTATGATAGCTAGATGCAGGGTTTTTTGTGACAATCTAGAAAAAATATGAGACTTCCAGAGACAGGAGCATATCAACAACACAGCTGAGCATGGAAGCTCTGTATAGCTTTTTCTTCCTTTGAAATCAAGGATTTCACAACTGCCCAGTCTACACACTTTTGCAAAGCTCACCTCTGCAGTGGTATAGTTAATAAATAATTGTGTTTTTTAATCTCCTAATTTATGTATGGCAGGTGTTTCTATGTTTTAAAGGATTTCAGTAGCAATTTTTTAAATAAATAATGGATCAGAAGCCTTATCTCTTCAGCTCTGAGGTAGATGTATGCAGATGAAAGTGGCCTGAGTGCCCTGCCTGCTTTGCAGGTGCAATCAGGCACCCTGGAGGGATCGTTGTCAGTAATGAGACCTTTCCATCTGGCTCTTTGGTAAGAGCAGGGACCTATGGGGGAAGACCAGGTTTCTTGCTAGGCTGTGGTGCCTGTGCAAGGTAAAGCTTATTATTGTCATCCAGGAGGTGAGTAGGTCCAGATCATTGCTGTTGCAGAAAGGGAAATGGGATGAGGAGACAAAGAGTGGGGATGGGAGGTGCAAGTTGTGGCACTGAGGTGATGAAATGGCCATCAATGTGTCTCCAGGTGCTCATTCTTCCTCAGAGATGACAGCAGCAGCCTGGCACTCCAAAGATTTGACACAGGCTTCCTCTAAGAACTGGTGCTACAACCCCTGCATATACAGCAACCTCCAATAAACAGGTTTAACCCAACAGCACTCCTACAAAAACTGGCAAGAGCCTTTAAAGTTTTAGGAATAGTGAATCCTGAGGTGGGGCAAGGGAACAGACAAGATGATTGCAAATACAGCAAATAGGTCATTTTGTCTGTAGGAGCAAGAGGTCATTTTGTCATGGTTTGCATTCAGTAAGTATTCCTGGACTTTCACTATGCTTTTAAAGGGCGAGTATTTTAAAGGTGCTATATACCCCTTTTTTTATTTCCACATTACCAGACAGCTATGTTTCATGTTGGTTTTTCTTGCAGAGCTGCTTGTGCTTGCCACTAATATCAGGTCAAAAAAGCAGAAACGTTTAGCAAATTGATTTAAAACTCACCAGGGAGTAAAAGTAAATCAATTAAGGTTAAAATATCTGAAAATCAAAAATCAAACTCATACTCATTCTTAATGATTCCTTCCATCATGTTTTAATTCAAAAAGAGCCTCTCTGGTTGAGGAGGCTATTATCATTAACTGATGCCTTTCTTAAAAAAAAAAAAAAAAAAAAAAGGTGCCTTTTTCCTTAAAAAAAAAAAGACCTGTTAAGTGCTGAGTGCTAGCAAGTTTAATTGGCCAAGATTAAACATGCTTTTACAGAAATATAACAACTACTCAGGAGGGAAAAGGGAAAAAAAAAAATAAAAAAGGCAGTTTCTGCCTATGAGGTCTGTTTTATGTATTGAAATGCTGTAAATGATCCTTCAGTTGCTCTGTCTCAATAATTTAATCCAGAACCCTTTTCCTGGGTCTCTTCCCACTGGTTCCCACTCACAGACTTGGGACGCAGCTTTAGGTTACTTTTAACCCAAACCAAATTAGTCACTAAATGGAAAGCTATAAAACACCAGAATGAATTAGTATTTGGCACGAAGCTCTACAACAGAGACAGCTGGATGAAAATACTGAGTACTAACTTTATCCTAGTGTTACTACACTGACCAGTTGCCTTCTTCCAGTACACAGCAAATGTGATGTACAACCCTGCTGAGGTGGTTCAAGCTAAGGCTCATATTCACAATGAACAAAAGGATATATGTGGCTGGTTACTGCTGTTCAGATGGTGAGCAGTATCATGTTAATTCCTCATTACTCAGTCAGTCTCATTGCTCTTAAACAGGAGATTAAATTTTCACCATATCTCATGATTTGGATGACAGGACTAAGGCCTTGGGCAGATGTCAGGTTTTCCCCAGCTGGCCTCCCTGGGGTAGATATATCTGGAATAGGTGTTGTCCAAGAAATCTAAAATCTTCCTCATTATTCTGATGAAAGCAAAATAAATCAAAAGAAAACCTGCAAGAAAAATCCCTTGACAAATAAGGTTTCCTGGTTCCCTATTATAGGTTCCTTCTCATAGAGTTCTTGTACACTTAATTTGCAATGCATCTGTCAGACTTGAGTTGAGGTTCAATGTCTTATATTATTCATCTGAAAAATGTGTGAGACTGTGAATGCTGGTCCAAGTGAAGCCAAACAAGAATAATTCAATGACTTCTTTTAAGCCTTCTTTTGAAAACTTGAAACCATACCTTCATGTTCCTTTTCAAGTCTTGCCATGAATGATTTGTTCAGGGGAGTTTGGGGAGGAGAAGTAATTGAATTTGTTTCTATGACTCTTGCTCAGTGCCATCATTTCTTCACTATCCTTCTTGGCCAGGGATGAAGGACACAGCAGAATTAACAGACTTACAGAAGGGCAGTGCAAAATGTCAGTCATCAGCATCCACTTCCTTGACTACAGACCTTTTCCAGCTGGATTGACTCATAAAAACCTTCAAAGCTCCAGCTGGACTCCAACTGTGCCACTGCGACTCTGGAAAGCTCCTGTAGACAAATTAAAGCAGGAGGAGACTGATGGTCCCTTGATTTTGCACACACTGACCTCAGCACCTGCCTCTAGCCTCTTCTGTCACTGAGCTGCGACATAAGCTAATGTGTTCTTGATTGCTGCTGCACTTAAGCAAATGAACTAATGGAAAGTTGTTAAATGCAGAGTAAACAATTAATTAAATACTTTATTTTTGTGCTGTTTAGAACAGGAAAAATAAACCAAAATGTGACTTTCCTCCCCATCCATTGCCACCTCTATTGCCACCTCACACACATTTTCTTTTTATCAGCACCACACCCGCTTTGCTAATGAGCCGCCTTTTCATAACAGACTTAATTGCTCAATAAACACCACTGTGTGACAAATAGGTTCAGTTAGTTTCTCAATCTCACCCCAACAGTTTACAAAATGTTTTGTTGGCATTTAAGGCTCAGTTTTCCAGAAAAATGAGTCTTGGACTTAGTACATGCTAGAAGACACCTTCCCTGTTCATGTCTATAAGGTCAAAACCTTCCTCCAAGCAGAGTCCTCCTACTGATGGAATTGTTAAGTCTCAGAACTCACCAATGTAAGCTTTTATAGCCTTTAAACTGTGAGGATTGTTGAGGAGGTAGTTTCCTTCTGGCATTAAAAATTGTGTACCAAGACCTGTATTCCACAAGTAGATAAACTCCCTAGAGAGGACCCCTGTGTGGAAGAAGCTGGAGATATAGAAAAATACATCTCACCACTTTGAACAAATACTAGGTTTAGACCCCCTTCTTCTGTGGATGGTAGTAGTTATAACAGTCCACTCTGCAGAGGAGCCACTCAGAAGTGGGAAACTCAGGAACAAGAAGATGGAGGGACCAAATAATAGAGCTTGACCAGATTTTGAAACCAGATTTCCTAACCACATAAACATCCTTTCTCAGGGATGCACTCTGTAAATTCCTCTTCACCTATCCTCAATTTTCAGGAGGCATAAAACTCAGTTGGAACATTGCTTCTGGGCTAAAACTTATATCAATGCTTTTAGTCAGAAAGCAATTTTATTTTGCATACTTTGGAGAAAAAAGGTCATGTGAGTGATCTCAAGCTTGCAGAGTTTGAAACAAACAAACAAAAAAAAAGACAAAAAATAAATTGAAGTTAGTTTTCCTGAAGATGCTCTTTAGTATTTACATAATGGGTTTGCATTTCTAAAAGGAAAATTTTGCAGACCATTGAACCACAGCACAGCAACTAAGTGGGTTTGCTACTAAATCATTCAAAACAAGAGTTATTTAGCTTTTAGAAGAAGCAAAACATATTGTTGCATAAGGCTCTGAACGGACTATTACGGTTTTTGTGCATCATTAAAGCAAAACCTCCAAATAATCCCTTAGTGTGTAGGTCAGGAAACCATAGCCTGTAATGAAACTATGAATATTTATTATAGTAGAACTGCAGCAAGTGAGAAGTAGCTTTGGCCTAATAGTCTATAATGCATCTGGGTGGATAATCTGAATATTACAAAGTCAAGAATTTACCAAAGCTAAATAACAGAAATCTGCTATGCAAATAAAGCAGCTAGAAATACAGGAAGATACAAACCTCGACGCTGTATTGGACCAAAGGTGACTGTGCCCCAGCCTTATACCTCTATTAGGAGTCAGCAGCAAGTGGTGAGGACCAACAGCATTTCATGACATTCACAATTCTCTACTGTCTCAAGAAGGTCTTGTGAGAGGACAGTCCTTGTTGATGCCTGTTCCCATCCTTGCTGAGATCATCTTTCAGCCCTTGTCCCACAGAACTCTGTGGTTCCAGCTCAACACTTGGACAGGCTGATCCCATTCCTGTCCACATACCCGAAGTGTGTCATCCTTATGCTTGCATTGTATTGGAGACAAGGGCACAACCCAAATCTAGAGATGGCGCTAATGGTGTTTTCTGCCCTTGGCTTACTACTTCCCTCATAATTTCTGATAGATGTTTTTGTTTCTCTGATTCAACTGACATTTCTGTAACCTGATTTGGCTTATATTTTTGACACCTGCCAAGCATAGGCATAGTGCTTTCAGGGAAATCTGCAATTACTGATTTAGAGCCTATACGACATAGATAGCTGGAGTTATTTTTCCTATTGTGCATTACTTTGCACCTAGCAACACTGAATTTAATTTACCATTTTATTACTCAGCCTCTCCGTTTCATTCATCCGCAACTATTTACCTGCACCATCAACTTCAGGATTGTCAAATCTAAATAAGTTCATGTTAATGCAAACTCTGTCACTTCACTACTCCCTGCTTTACACAGGTCATTCATGAACATCATGGACAGCTCCAGTTCCATGGTGTCTTTCACTCTTCTGCATTGTGTTGTGACCACTTTTAACACTGGTTATGGCAAAGTGATTATTTTTAAAAAACAGGTATTAATTTATAAGGTTTTCTATCTTATGTCACAATGATTTTATATTTTACCTAAATATAATTATTTTACACTACTTTTTTTACCCTAGCAACTTTGTTTTACCTTCCCAGAACATCCTGAAAATCCAATCATATTTTATCAGCCTAAGGCATCCTTTTCAACACATGCTTTGAGTTCTTCAGTGAGCTATAATATACATAACTTTCTCTTCCACTGACACTTCAATTTTAGACCTTTTTTTTCTAGATTCATTCCCTGGATGAGAATCTCCTGATTTCCCTCAGAGTAAACACCAAGACAAATAGTTTATTTAACTTTTCTGTTTACTGTCTTCACTGAGTGCTTAGGAGCATTCTACAGTTTAGAGGTCACTAATAACTCCCCAAATGAGTAAGACTGAGAACTATATCCACCTCCTATTGCTTCCAGAGGGAGTAACCCAGTCAATCTATCCGCATATTTATAACTTAACCGAGCCAAATCTTCACTCAAGACAAAAGTTCAGATCTGTAAAATGCTCTTGACCTTGAAGTCCTGGTGACTGAGTGTTCATTTAGTCACATCAGACTATTAGTTTCTACATCACATAAGTGTTTTGTGTTTTTTTCTTCCTCTCCCATATTCTAAAGCTTGTGTTAAAAAGACCTGTGCTTTCTGAAAAATTAAGAAGGCTTATCTTGTGCCATATAGCACCACTTAACCAGTTTGTTAGTTTTCTATTTTTACCTTACATCTGCCTGTTGGGTGTTTTGGGGGTTTGCTTTTTTTTGTTTGTTTTTTTTTTGTTTTTTTTTTTTTTTGTTACTTGTTTTGTAAGAGCATTGTGAAATACAAAGTTGCAGATGACGCTGGAAGAACAAAGAGCAGGTAGGTGCCTTGCCTATGGGTCACTTGCAGCTCTGTGCTGTGAGGTTGTGCAGGACTGACTCCAGAGTTGGAGGGCCCCAAAGGCTGCTCTGATTTAATCAAAACAGCAGCCAATACTGGTTGCAATTACATTGATGAAAGGTGTAATGAAGACTTTGGAGGTCTACCCTGTGCCTGTGGCCATGCTGCTTCCTCCATAGCACAGACCCATTGGTGATACAGATCTCTTCTACGCTCCTCCCTTCTGGGCTGGGACAGACTCCTCAGGCAGTTTTGAGTGGCCTGATGGTAAAATACAGCAGGCACAAACACATGGCTGCTTAGTCCCTGGCAGATCTCTTTTTTCTCTTTTTGCACAGGAATCATACCTCTTCTTAGTGAGAGGACAATACAGTTCCTAAATCCACCTAGGACAAACTGACATAATTCCTGTAATGTCATATTCTAATTAATGCTCGCTATAAAAGGGGCCTCATTTATACCAGATTAGCATCTGTGTCTCTAGGCTTTAAGTTGTTAATTCATCTTCTAAAGTAAACCTGTATACACAAGCTGCTTTTCACTGGAGAAAACAAATTTTGGCAACAGTTTTTCAATCTCACCTTCCCAAGGTTGAATTTTCTGAACACTAGCTTTAGAAACTCAACAGGATCTTTTAAAATTAATAAAGCAAAATCTTCCAGATTCTGTTTTAGAATTATTAGGATTTAGGAGTGGATTTTTCTTGTTTTAAAAAAGATGCCTATTTCTTTTCAATTCCCTTAAGACAACAAAAATTGTCTTGATCTCAATAATATAACCTTCTTGCTAACATTAATTAATCCTCTGTTACAGAAACATATTTTTCCCACAGAGTATTTCTCCATCCCTCTGGCAATACAATCAATCAAAAAAAAAGAAAAGAAAAATTACATCCTCACACAAATGTCTGTGAGTGTGCACACTCACATGCAGGGACATCCCATCAATAGGCCCTAGGAGAACCAGGAGCAACACAGACACAAGAGATCTGCCACATTCCTTCTCCAAATCAGACTGTCTGTTACCCATTGAGGATTCTACAAGCCTGACTGCAATGTCATTGGAGTTAAGACCACTCTAGTCAGGAGCACAGATAAAATCAATGACTTATAGCTACTCACATTTATCAGTTGAAGTGGTTAAATTCTCTATGATATGTGATCCATTGAAAAGATTTACTTGTGCTTGACTTATCTGTATTTTCTGCTCTCAAGCCAGTGAGCAGATCACAAATTTTTGAAAAGCAACTGCTATTTAAACAAGAGATGCTTTCTTTTTTTGGTGATGACCTATATACCCAGGACTGATGATCTCACCAGCTCAAAAGAAACCGTTATTTAGTTTTCCACCACAATTAATTTGGCATTTATCACTGGGTGCTCTAGGAAAAAAAATGGTGATTTTGCAGGTAACAATTTACTGCACATCATCTAAACTACACTAAATGACTGCGTAAGTGTTAATATCTCTTGTCCAACATGTGGGAAAACGTGGCTTCCTCCCAGTCCATTTCACCTCTTCATCAGAGGACAGCAGTGCACCAGCTGGCAGGGGAGCTCAAGCAGAGTTCCCCCCCTGCCCCACCACTAGATCAGTTGCCAAAAGAAATATACATGGAGCTGTGGCACTAAGCAGCATTGCCATGACAGCCTTCAACAATTTAACTAGCTAGCAGAAAGCTGGCCAGGCTAGTGTGACAGTTGTTCTTCCTTCAGGGAGGGGCAGCAACCACGCTGAAATCTCAGGGCTGGGTGGGGCAGATGCAGGCTCTGGATGGTAAATAACTTTGCACAGGATTTATTACTGTTGTGAGCCCTTTTCATCAGAAATCTCTCTAGCAGACCCTGACATCAATCTCAATTTCCCATTCTGACGTAGAAGGGAGCCCTTTGATTTCATCCCCAGCATCTTCATGTTGATTGTTTGGATTTAAAATAATATACAGTGGAAGGTTCATAGCCCAAGGCTGCTGTTTGTTTCAGTGACCCTGACAACTTCTCTACATTTGTCTCCAGAAATCACTTTACTAGAGGCTCTCTTTAGTGTTCTCCCCAACTTATAGAACACCATTCCTAAACTCTGTATCAACTCTCAGTTCCCATAAGAGTTAACTCGTGCCACTGACATAGTCAGCAATTTGAAACAGGACCTGACCTTGTTTTCCAAGAACTGCTCAGTAGAAGCAACTGATCAAAGGGTGTTACATCATACTTCAGATCATACAATGACTATGACATTTTTAGTTCAAGGGAAGGATCAACAATCCTACTCAAGACTGGTCCACCTCTTCTCCCTCTGTAGTCAAGGACAAGCACTAATTGTAATTCCTAAATGTTCCTTCCATATTGGACAAATAATACCATTTTCCAGGATTGGACATGGAATAGCTTGAGAGATGGGAAGATAAAGAAATTTTGGTTTTCTTTTTCTTAATTTTTCAGGCTGCTAAATGTATTAACAGCAAGACCTGGACATTAACTAAATTTGACTAGCAAGTTGCCTTAGTAACCAAACAAAGTATTTCAATCACTTTTGAAATGTTCCTCTGTTCCATGGGAGGTGTTGGGGACTGCAGCAATAATTAGAGACAGTCAGAACATGGTATCTCCAGCTGCTGCTGCCTCTCCCTGCTTCCTCTCACCTACTCTGAACATCCCTGAGATGGTTGCAACACAGACTAATGACTAAAATGGGACTAAAATTAGTATTATGAGCATGCAGAAGACTTAAACACATTCTTGAAACCTCCTTCCAATCTGAGGCAAATAATACCTTGAACATGTCACCCTTTCTTTTCCACTCAATACTAGCTGCTGCATCCCATTGTACTGTCATCATGGTTCTTCTCTTATACTGCTTTTTGTACTGCACCTTGGACTTAATCTGGTCCTGAATAACACAGCAGACTTTTTCTTTAAAAGGTCTATTTCATGTCTCTGAAAATGCTGCTCTATTATAATAGTGAAGCCATATTACAGGGAGAAAGAGAAAACACCACCACCTTGAAAATATGCAATAATAGAAACTAATGTGCTAACCCTTTGGCATTACCTGGGCACATAATGTTGGATCAGCAGTGTATCCCTATGCCAGAGTGTGTAAAGCAATTCAGTCTTTACCATTGATTTTGCTCTTTTAGTAGGCTATTTAATGTTACAATAAAACAGAGTATGGCAAGTCAGGCTCCAAGTCAGAGCTCGGATTTCAGTACCAGGGATCCAGGGAAGAACTTTCCATTGCCAAAGGCCAGTGCTTCTGCTCCTGCTGGCTCAGGTTTGGACACCCACCCCACCTTCCAGCAAACACCTGCATTGTATAACTAGCAACATGCCAGAGCAGGACATCAGCAGTTTCTGAGGCTGTGGGTGCTAGGAGCAGCTCCCTCTCCTGCATATGGCCGTGTCACCCTCTCTGCCACTAACCTGTCACTTCACCAAGGCACTCACCTCTCAAGTCCTTCCTTACGTACCCCTTGCACTGCCATCCCAGCCTAATCCTGCTCCTGACTACCATAAGGATTGAAATGGCTCCTCTACTCACTGACCTTGGCAGTAGATGTTACAAACAGATCCTCTTTCTTTCTTTCCTAAAGAAATACAATATTTATTAAAGAATTACTTGTAAAACTTGTCCAAGAATGACAGAAAAGCCTAAAAGGGAAAAAGTTCAATTTCAGCTTGATTTTTTAAAAACTCATTCCTACCCTCAAGTAAAAAATATTGGGCTATAATCAATTACCTAACAAGTACATTAATATTAACCTACTTTGAAAGGTATTCCTTAATAAAAAAGGAAAGCAATTAGGGTGTAACTGAAGCAGCCAAGACAATAAATCCTTTTCAATGGGTAGGAACAATGATCTATTTCAGTGTAACCGCAGCTAATAAGGGAATTTTATATCATCGTACCGTGTATCTCTTTCTGAAGAATTCCTTTATCCTAAAGCATTTGTTTTCCTCAGTCTCCCTGGCCTGGTTTTGTCCCTGATATATTTGTGTTTGTAACACCGGCTGTATTTGTGGTTCATTTTCTTGTTTTTCTCATCTCAGCACAGACACTGCTGATTCTCTTTGATTTCTGGACCAATATATCCTCCAGCTCTTCCAGTTTTCTGACTTTAGTTTGCCTTGGTTTTACCTTCTGTTCTGCACACCAGGTATGTGACCTTATCCATCAGAAGTAGCTGGATAGCCTAGTTGTGCATGCGGTGTGTTTCTGTACCACCTGGCAGGGCTTTATGCCTGAACAAGCTCCCTTGGAGGACATACTCCAAGCTCAGGGGTTACACATCAGATTTTGAGAAGCTGCTCTTTGGAGTTAGGCATCTAAACTGTTAGCAGATCTCTGACCTCTCTCCATGGCTCTGGCTTCACCTAAAATCTGAATGACTCACTGGAAGCATCTTATTTCCTCTAGCTGTGAAAAAGACAAATTGCCACCTGAGGTACCCCAGGTAGGTGGGAGCAGTATACAGCTCCCCATAGTACAACAGGGTTAATAGTCCTGCTTCACCTCACAGAGGTGAAGTAACATAAAATGTCACAAAGATTATGAAACCTTCACATGCTAGCTTAGTATGGAAAGTAGAAACATCACAGACAGTTTAGAAAAGAACCTTGAAAGATCCTCTGCTCTGTTATCTAAAACAGACAAACACAACTTCTGCCATTCCTTGACTCTCCATCCATCTTACCTTTCCTTCACCCTCTTATTTTCTCTGCTTACTTCTTCATAGCTCTGTAGCTAGCTTCTCTAACCTCTCAAAGCAGCTGGGAATACAGTCTGACTGCAAGGTGCTACTACTAGGAATAAAGTTGATTGTAATAAATAAGGAGGCAGAAAACTACTGCAGATGAAATAAAATGCAATGCATGAGTCATTAAATATGGAACCAAATTCAGGCTGCATAGCCAGCCTCAATCTCTTTTTACTGATGGTAAATGATGGGCTTATATAATTCTTAGCATCCTGATGGATGATACGACATCAGTTGTTTAGGTTGAGGAAAACAGAGTGGAAAGGATGCCTTTGACTGTTCTGATTAAAAGGCCAATTCCTGTAGAGTGCTGAGGACTCGAGATGGCTCAGTACCTTTCTGGTCGGACTCTCAGCTTCTCCAGTGTTAATAAAAGCTGCAGCATTGTGGAGTTTGGTTTGGCCAGTTTGTAAAAGGTCCCCAAACACAAGCTTGAGGATTGATTACCCTTGTCTGTTTTTAATGAAAATTAACAACGTGGGTGGGAGTAGTGTTTTATAATTACCAGGCCACTGAAATTAAAAAAAAAGAGAAGACATTCCCCAAACCTCTGAGACAACACTTCCCTCCAGCCAGGTTCACCACCACATGGTGACTAAAAGGAGACATGCTCTGCTGAAGAACCACTCTTCTGCTGCAAGGGGGAGAAAATAAAAAATTAACCTCTGAACTACAAAAGCGCTGGAGCCGCTGGCAATTAAGATGTTATTTAATAAGGTGCCATGCTTTGAATCACTAAAATGAAGGGTGGGAGGAATATCTCTGCCACACTGCTCCTTTCACCACTCACACTCAGAGATGGCAGCTACCTGAGGAGGATAGAGAGATGTAATTAAATTAATAAAGCATGGCCTGGCTACCAGACAGAAAGAGAGACAGAGAGAGAAAAGTGATTGCAGGTAATTGTTGAACGTACTGCTGTCATTTTTTTTTTTCTTTCTGCTCTTGAGACTGGTAATTTTTTTGCTGTTCTTATGCTTGATGGGGTCTTCAGCTAGAAATCACCAGCCAAGCCACAATTTTTCATCAAAAGTTAAAAAGCAATTGAGATGACAGTAAAAGTGCCAGCTTCTCTGAAAAATATCTAGATTTTACTTTTGCCAGATGACTGCAAATGTACAAGATTTTTCTGATATTTGTCATTGAGAAAAAATGCCCTTTTCTGAGAAAATTAAGAAAAGACAAAATTTATCAACAGTTTCCACTGGAACCTCTTCCTTTAACAAAATAGAATGTTTCTAAAAAAGTTTTGTTTCAAGTATTTTTTACTGAGTGGTAACATGAGGACACCCTGTCTGTGTTAAGGAGAAGGTTGCTCAAGATGCTTCAGCAACAGCTATTGTTCAATGTGTGTTATGATTGGCTTCTTGGCAGCTCATTTTAATTCTTCCTTCCTGAAACTTGCATTCCTCCTTCCAAAGCCATGAAGATTGTTATTGTCCCCTGCTAAGTCCAGATTTAAAGTCATTGGTGCTTGTAAAACTTCTCTGGGCTGTGTATCAGTCCTTTGCTTCGTGTTTGGAGGACTAAGTCAGAAATATGTGTTTGGATCTCAGCTTGAGTATTCTGTAGCTGGAATAACACATTTTTTCACAGCTTCTCTCCCCACCACCCTCAAGCCAGTGATGTAAGTCCTAGCTTGTTCAAAAGCTTAACAGGGAGTCAGTCTTATGTTTCACTATTTGAGCTCAGGGCAATGATCTGCACCTTCTCCTATAAGCACATCCTGTGGTTTACACAGGACACAGCCCCAAGTTGATGCAGCACAGACAAATGTGGTCTTTGTAGATGAGCAGCATATTCCTGTGTCCTTGGATAGAGCCCAGCTCCCACCATGGAATTCAGATCTGCACCAGGCTTAGGGCATTTGAAAGATGTGAGACCTTTAGATGTAGGGATTTGGTTCAGTTTATCAGAAAAAGAATAGCCACCTGCAAGATTTATATCTATATCTCCATAATGGCCTTTTGAACTTCTCCAAAAGTGTTTTGATCTGGAGTTTTTGATTCAGGCTCACCTATGTTCACTTATCAGGTTTGGTTTCCTTCCTATTTAGAGCACACATATCACAGCTTGAACTCCCTGGCCTTGCTTTCAAAAACTTACTCACGACTGCTAAGTAAAAAGTGAAACACCAAGTATTTCTGTGAGTCTGTTTCTGATTTTAATAAAACTTTCCTAGAAAATGGGCCTTAAAATGGCAGTGCTCTCTCTGATCTAGCAAGATGGCTGACAGTTTGGACGTGGAGCAAAAGGTTAAGGCAGCCTACAGAAAATTTGGGGTTTACCATATGATTTGGAGAAAGGAAAGACCATGGGGGGTCTGTATATGTTATTGCAGCACCCTCAGGCATCCCAGGTGAGAGGAGCAACCATGTGCTGGGTGTTGAAGAGGCAGAGGGAGAGGGTTGCTGCTCTAGACAACTCATATTTTCTTAGTAAGATATAAGAGGAAGCAGGACTAACCCATCAGAGAGGAATCCAGTTTTCCTGATTTCCAACCTTGAACATCATACAACTTCATCAGATAATTAAAAAGAAAAAGCAGCAGGCAAAACCTAGCTCAGACTTTTGCCTCAGGGACTGTTGCAATTTTCTGTTCTGGGACTGCCTTCCCCAGAAGCTAGTATTAGAAGAAAGACACTTATTTTTCACTCTTCTGGTAAAATGTCAGCAGGCAGCAGGTCATATCTGTCCCTTGCAGCTTTTCAGTTCTCACACAGACAGATAGCCATGCTGGGAAAAGCAGGAATTGTGGAAGACTGACCTTAGCATTTCTTTCATCAGATTGCTACCCATTAACTGGGTTAGTGTGCCCTCTCTATCCATCTCTCTCTCTCC
Organism: Antrostomus carolinensis; assembly: GCF_000700745.2. Classification (NCBI taxonomy): domain Eukaryota; kingdom Metazoa; phylum Chordata; class Aves; order Caprimulgiformes; family Caprimulgidae; genus Antrostomus; species Antrostomus carolinensis. The sequence goes on along the minus strand of NW_010304360.1, from coordinate 35,463 downwards.
CTGTGTAATACAGCCCTCTAGAAGAAAACAGGCATGCATATTCATGACACACCTTGTGATGAATGCTATCATCAACTCAGTGCTTTGAGGTTTTCTTAGCAGTGGGGCTATTTCTGTCTTTACAAACTCCAGGTAAGCTCAAATTCGGGTTACAAAAAAAGTGTTTGACTTTCCCTTGATTTAGTGCAGAACAAGAGTGCTGCTCCCTCCAGCAGCCAAACTAGGAGTTTTTCTGCCTGTGGTTCTGAGGAGGAAACTCTTTGAGGGTATTACACAGTTGAGTAAACAAAAGGAACAACTGTAGCAGATCTGCACTAAAAAGCCCTGAAGCTCAGAGAGAACAAAAGAGGATAAGTTTAAAGTCCTTACATTTGAGAGAATTGCAGATAACATGTGACTGTTAATGTTTTGACTGAAAGTCATTTTCTGAGCACACTGTGGGGACTGATCCTGGAGCCTTTAGGAATCCAGGCTTGCAGTATCCTAGTGACAAGGCTCAGGATCTCACAATGCTGGCACAGATTCATGTAAACCTCAACTGGACAACAGCAGAGTCCGCACAGTTTCCTCAGATGTCCAGCTCCATTTTCAGATAAATCCTGCTCAGAGAAGCACAACAGCCCTGGAGTGAAACTCTCAAACAAGCAAGGAGTGTTACATTCAAGGTCTGAAAACATATCAATATGAGGGTCGAGAATGATTCTCAGTATCCATTAAACTACTTATTCATAGATCACTGTATTGGGTTTGTGTGGCAAGGTTTTGGTAGCGGGGGAGGACATAGGGGTGGCTTCTGTGGGAAACTGCCAGAAGCTTCCCCCATGTCCGACACAGCCAATGCCAGCCGGCTCCAAGACGGACCCGCCACTGTCCAAGGCCAAGCCCATCAGTGATGCCTCTGTGATAACATAATTAATAAAAAAAGGGGAAAAGAAAAAAAAAAACCAACAACACACTTTGCAGTTTGAGAGAAAGGAGTGAGAAGATGAGAGAGAAATAACCCTTGCAGACACCAACGTCAGTGAAGAAGGAGGGGCAGGAGGTGCTCCAGGCGCCGGAGCAGAGATTCCCCTGCAACTTGTGGTGAAGACCATGGTGTGGCAGGCTGTCACCTTGCAGTCCGTGGAGGTCCATGATGGAGCAGATGACCACCTGTAGCCCATGGAGGACCCCACACCAGAGCAAGTGGATGCCTAAAGGAGGCTGTGACCCATGGGAAGCCCACACTGGAGCAGGTTCCTCTCAGGACCTGTGGTCCCATGGAGAGAGGAACACACACTGGAGCAAGTTTGCTGGCAGGACTTGTGACCCAGTGTGAGACCCATGCTGGAGGAGTCCCTTCCTGAAGGACTGAACCCCACTCTCAGGACCTGTGGTCCCATGGAGAGAGGAACACACACTGGAGCAAATTTGCTGGCAGGACTTGTGACCCAGTGTGAGACCCATGCTGGAGGAGTCCCTTCCTGAAGGACTGAACCCCACGGAAAGGACCCATGCTAAAGCAGTTTGTGAAGATATATTTGATATATTGATTTTTAATTTTTTTCTCGTTCTTCTGTGTTCAGGTTAAAATCTTGGTGGATTTCCCCAGGATATTTACTTTAATGAGGCAAAAATGCAGCTATTGCATTTTATGAGTCATAGTCTGTAGTTGACATCCTTTTAGGTGTAGAAAGCTCCCAAGCTACTGGGTATGCCATTCCTTCATCCGTCCCAACAAAGACACAGAAAGAGTCAAGCTGTGACCATTGGTAAGAAATGATGCTGTCAGGTTAACCTAAATATGTTAATTAATTAGGCCCTTGAAGGGAATGGGAGGTTGGCACCCAGGAGGAGTAGTAATGGTCTTAACAAGAGGAAAAAGATTACAGGAGCTGAGGAAGAGAGACAAGCATCTGTGAAATAGATATAGGTTTTCAGATGGCAAGGTGAGAAGGAGTTTGTCACAAGACATAAAATCAACATATTTTCTAAGTTTCCATTGCATTTGTGCAGCTGGCTATCAGTGCACTTTGACCCTGCCCAAGCAACACTGGCATGGACAAAGTCTATGCCAAGAGGAGAACCTGCCTTGTCCCCGCTCTCTTGGGAAGCACTGAACCCATTTCCACATGCCATGCACAGAAGCATATCAAGCTGATCTGCACTTCAGTCAGAATTTTGCAGTCATTCCCCAGCTGTTGTATTTGAGTCTTAGGGCATCAAGTTCAGGGTGAATGGCAGCTCTTCACTCTGCTTGCTCTCCTCTGAAGAGGGTATTTGAGTACTCACTACATCTGGCTTTCTTGTTTGTGTCTTTGGTTTGAGTAACTGCCTTAATCTGAATTTCAAGGCTGACACCCTGCCTGACCCTTTTCTGTTCACTTCTGTATTGTATATTGCTTCCAGCCTTCTTACTCTTTGTTTTAATTAAAACCACAGAGGCTTAACAAGTCACTTGTACATCAAATTTATTTTCAAGAACAATATGCATGCAGGTTTATATACCATAGGATTTCACTTTTGCTTTCTAGTATTTTGTTGCATGCACATACATTAGAAAGATTTATGGAAAAGAACTCGATTAAAATAATTGTTTTAGTTGAAAGTGTGTCCTCTAAAAGCATTGCAGAACCTACTGGTTTTCTCACCAATGCTTGTGTCAGATCAATACGCTTTCTTTACCCCTCAGCTGCTACCACTGAAGCAAACTGTCCTGGGCCTGATAACAATTGGGTATCCAGGTGCCTATACACATGTGCAGATGCAGCAGATTTAATTGCTGTTTGCTTTGCAATTTAAACCTCTTTAATTTTCCATTTGTTAAATAAGGAACATGCAACATTTACGTAATTAATTTACTCAAATAGTTCAGCAATTAAGCTCACCAGCCTAGCAGCTGTATCTGAGGCCATCTCAAAGTGGCCTCCCTGGCTACCCCAGCACTGGAGTACTCCTCCTCCCCTGCAGTGCATCACCACTTTCTCCAACAAGAGTACATTGACCTCTTTGAACTTTCTCTCACACCTACCTGCCAAGCTAGTTTTCAACTGAACTCCGATCCTGTAATCTCATTATCCCTTCTTCCATGGCTGCCCCATCCTGCCCTCTCAGTTTCCTTGCTGATCTCTTCGTCACCTCCTCCCACATCCTTCCATTCTCCCATTTCAGCCTTCACATGACCTATCTGCACCCACCAGCACCACCCCACACTGCTCCAGTGATTCCTATGCTGCTTAGCAGGCTGCTGTGCATCTGCCCTCTCTGTCAGGTTCTTTGTTATCTGATACTGTCTTAGGACCACAGTGCTAAATGAATACTTGATACAAGAATTAAGAAGGTTCTTTCATGTATATCTAAGCAAGGGGACAGATGAAATAACAAAAATATCAGTTCAAACGCTGAAATTTTCACTGCAACAAAAAAATGTTGCAAGATGTGAGAGATTGGTCAAGACCTGCAAAATTGTTTTAGCCAGATGTGTTATATTTGGTTACCCAGAAAATAGGAGTAGAAGGCAATCAACCCCCTGTTCTCCTGGTTGTGAATCTCTGAATTACATATTAATAGTATATGTATCAACATGTATAATAAGACCTCCAGAACAAATACACAACTTACTATTCACATTTATCTATCAAGTACTGAAGTTTGTGTGTGTCTGTGATGTTAGTGACAGGCATACTGGAAGGAGGAGAGGATCACCTAGCATACAGGCACACAAGGACTTATGTCATTATGTCAGGCTTTCATATCAGTTAATGGTTAAAATACTTGCACAAAAACTCTGTCAATCTGATAAATTTTGAGTGACTGGTTGCAAAAAAAAAGATATTTTTAACTTCAGCTGTTTTGAATTTTCTGCATATTTATAAAAATAAAATGTTCCTTTCACACTTGAAGTAATTCTTTTGTCTGACAGTTGGTTGGATTTTTTTCTTACTGAACCCAAATGAATCATTATTGTTCCCTGGCTGGCAACTCAGATAGTCTTCATGTTTCATAATGCACTAAGAGATTTTCCTAGGATGCATTTGTTGGTTTTTTTTTTTCTTTTTTTTTCCTAAAGTCAACTATTTGTTACCCTTAAGAAAAAACTGCCATAAAACATAGTTTCTACTATGTAATTTCAGCTCCAGGCTTTGCCTTGTATTGTTTGTGGATCTCAGAGCTGGTCCTGATGCCAGATATCACAGAGCTAGCTACTGGTGCAAGGCCACAGGGTGACCAGACCTCCCACTACAAATTTCATAGATTCTGAATATTTCTTGCAATGGTAAAACCTGAGAATTAAAGCCAACCTTCTTCAGGCCACCATTCAGGTTGGTGTAACAGTGTTTTAGGCAATGGAGTGTTGCTGCAGGGCTCTTCCCTCATTCATTTTCACTTTGTACAGTCCAGAAAATAGTATTATGGGTTCATATGTCATAAATTTGTTGATGCAATCAATACATTGCTGATTTAAAAAAACAATCAAACCAACAACCAAAAACACCTTATGCATGCTCATCATGTTGATGATGAGTTGATTTGCTGTAAGAAGTACCTAGTTGCTTTGCTGCAGTAAATTAAAAGAGAGATGTATGAGTTCTCACCATTTAAATTCATCATGGATCACTTGAAAAATGAATATACCAAATAAAATGCCCTGGGTCCTGAACTGACTGCCTTGTGAAGCCTGGATGTTCAAAAACCAGCTCTGCATTATACGTCCTTGAACTTTCTGCGTATTTTAATTTCAAGCACGGATGTGTGTAGTTCTAATAATTGATCCCTTCTGCATCTTTCTCACAGAAAGCAAAGCATACTCAATCTTGTGTTTGTACAGTGATCCCTGCCAAGGGGTTAGCTTTATATTTTCCACGCTTTTCTCCTAACCTTGTTGCTATTAAAGATCACTGTTGATGAAACACTTAATGATAAGCACAACAAAAACACTTAGTAATTCCATAGCATTTTGAATTTCAAAGGATATTCCATATATCAATTGTCTATAGAGCATACCTTGGAGTAAGGTAAGCACCAATACCCTTATTACAGACCCCCTTATAATTTTTGGTGTATTAATCAGGAGTTGGAAATGAAACATTCCATGAGAACTGTGAAATCTAAGGACTGACATCTGTAATGTGATATGGCTTCAGGAGCTTCTGAGCCAGAATACCAAACTGATCATATTTGACACTATGGATGAATGTACACTTTATGCCAGCAGAAGCCCAGTCGTACCTCAAGAAAGAAGTGTCCCTGCTGCTGTGTCCCAGATATTCCCAGAAAAAAAAAAAAAATAAATAAAATTTAAAAAGTTAATCTTAGGCTGGATTTTTTTCCTCCTGAAGATCAGTAATGACCACACAAAAACAAAACAGTGGTAGCATTAGGAAGGGAGAAAGCAGAGAGTAGTCCTTATCTTCTCACTGAGTGAGAATAGCAAAGTCGATTTAACCAAAGTGTGCCAATATTATGTAGTCACCTTGCATGAGAGGAGCTGTACCACAGCAAAGGAGACAAAGCTGCATCTGATGTATGGCTATAACATCCAGATCCAAGCAAGGGGGTTTATTTTCTTCAGTGGGATTTTGAAACCAATAGGTTAAAGCAATGCATTACTTATTTGTAAATTAAAGATTCAGCTTGAAATATAACAATGAAGCAGATATGATCAAAAGTTTTATCAGTATAGCACTTTAAGTGCATTTTGAGGGAAAAAAACCCCTAATTTGGGATTTTTGTAAAAACAATGGAGCTTTTACGTATATGCACATATTTTCAAATACAGTAATAGGTAAAAACATTTTTAAAAGAACATTATGATGTTGGCTTGAAAACTTGCTGCTCGCCCTGTCAGAAAGAGGTGGTCTCAACAGCTTCATGGACAATCAGATTGACCAAATCTTTATCATATCTCAATGTCTCAAAGTTTAAAAACAGCTAAGGTTTATTTTCAGATCCCAAGTATGGAAAATAGATTTTTTTTTCCTTATGAGGATTTTCTCACAAGACAATGATCAAAATTCCATTAAGAATGTAGAAAAACATTTCACATATGTCTGGAAAAGCAACATTTGTAGATTGAGAAGCCAAATATATTCTTGCCCTGTGATCAGCCAGTGTTAGTTTTGACAGTGTGATGCCATTTATCTATCCATGTGCCTTATGTTCAGTGCAGAATGTAGCTTAGCTTTGCAAATGGAATGGGAATAAATTATTCTAATTGCCATTAAAATGTTTCCATTTAAATATCAGCTTCTGCCAACAGTTACTCTGCAATGGTTCATGAATAGTACCTAAAACAGCATGTGCAAGGGCAGCTTTTGTGACTGGACAAATGTGTGCTGCATGAATGGATGCTGTGAAAAAAAGGAATGTCCTGGAGAATTAAAGCAAGCAGAAGCTTATCCCTTTTTCTAGGCTGTTGTGTAGTTTCATTTTGGTTAAATCAATCACTTCTGTGGGGGGGAAAAAAAAACAAACCACAAAACAATCACCACAGACATTGTTAGTTATTGTTCCCTTTCTCAGTAACCTCAGGATTTTTGGTCTCATATTTCTGGACCCATGATGATTACTGTCTCTTTTTCTCTCTTTCAAATAGGGTGAATTTTCTGGTGGTAATCAGATATTAGGAAAGACTTTTAAGATGAGAGCTATGGAAGCTACAATGCAACTTCGGTATTGTAATATAACCCCGGGTCATCTGCCCCTCAGTTGTCCGAAACTTTCTATTATCCAAAACACAGCCATGTCCCCTGATATCTATTAATTATGCTGACAAGTCCCTTGAATTTCTGAAACCTCTGTTATCCAGGCTTATTCAGCTTTCCCTATGGCATCTGGATAATCAGGACTCTACTGTATTTCATTATTTTTCATAATGCTTTCTGCTTTTCAAAGGGCAGAAGCAGATTCTCTCTCTCTCCCCTTTGCAGAATGCATTAGACTAGCCAAACAAATGGACCTGGCCAGATGGGAAATGCAACCTCTCTGCCTCAAATATTACTTTATACTGTTGTATAATGCCAGCACTACAGATTTGGTTGCAGAATACATAGTCAACATATTCAGCAAGAGCAAGATGGGATTTTTCATTTCCAGTCACCTCATTTGAAAACAGAAAAGTGTGATAATCAAGAAAGTCAAAACTATCATCAAAACTCAAGTCACCTTTACTGGATGCCCCTGTTCCCTCACTAGTCATTGCTAACAGCAGTTCCATGGTACTTTTCAGAAATCTGCCTGCTTATTCTCACCGCCCCTTTCAGAAGGTAAAGAACTTCCCTTTCTGCACACAGGGAGCCAAGCAACAGCAGCGAGTAACCGCAAAACACTGTGGAGACAGCCCAGGGTATGGCTCCAGCTGCAGTTCTACTTCCCAACACCCAGAGCCAAGACTGGCCACAAAGACTATCCCAGTTTATTGGGAATAAGTACTGCCATGAAGTTTTGTGATTAACCAGTAAGACCACCTGGAAGCTTAATGCCTTAAATTAAAGTAGTATAACCAGAAAATTGTCGACAAACTGGGGATGCACAGAAGGGTAAACTCTCCGTAAGTGATCCAAGATTATCTGAACTACATGAATGCTTCCTAGTTCTGGGTCCTGTCCCTGCTAGTGACCATGATTTGAAGATTAAAGATGGATTAACAGGTCAGGACAACATATCCCTAGGGTGGTGCTCGCTGTAAATCAAAGGCTCCAAGAATCATCCTGAGCTTCAGGATGTTTCTTTGTGCGTAAAAGCATTTGTAGATTTTTCTTCCTAGAATTCATTAAATCTCTATTTGAACTTCCCTGTTTGAATACATCTTAAGTTCAACAGTTTAAGGGTGCACAGTGTGGGGAATTAAGTATATCTTTTCATTTGCTTTCTGTCCACTGCCTCACAATTACATGGGCTGACTCCTCGTTTCCTGTATTGTGTAAAACTGTCTGTAATATTTCTTTATTCATATTCTCAATGCAAGTCAGGAGGTCATTACTGGCATCTGCCAAGGCATCGTGGGGTCAAGGCAGATGAGACCAAGTAGATGAGCCTCAAACTAAATAATGGGAAGAGAGTTATGTGTGTAAAGTCCACCCCTGCATTTACCACAGAGTGAAAGGAAAATCATATATACAAGAAAATAAAAATGAAGATAATAGAAGTGAATAGGGAAATGAACAGCAAAGAGAAAGGAATTACAGTACTGCTGAGATTGGCACATTGTAATGATTATACTGAACCAAAGCAAAGGTCCTCACTGCCCAGTGGTCTACACTGGCTCCATCAGTGTATAATAACAGAGACATTATTAGACAAACATATAGTGAGAGTCCTCAGTTGTGAGGATGAAACCCAGTTGTTAATGTGACCTTGCCTGACCTGGTCAAGACACTGAGGATTACCAGTGAAACTTTGTATATTAATCCAAGGTACACTGGCAATAAAGCAGACATCCTAGAACAACTGATGCTACATGTGAAATCAGACATTAATGAAATAATGTAAACATAACAAAATTACTATAGTTATAATGGTTTTGGAAACAGAAAAAAAATGAAAAGATGGCTGAGTGGCCTTGCTTGATGCAGCAGAATGAATGAGAAGGGGTAAGATGGATAAAATAGACTACATTTGTGTAAAATTGCTTTCAAGAAGGATAATGAGAGATTCTGTTGAGTACTGCTGGAAGTTTGTTATACACGCTCTCCCCTCCAGGTTCAGCGTTAGATATGAATAGCAATTTCTGTAATCTTATTAGAGGAAGAGAGAAACTAGTGAGAATTGTGTCACTAAGGTAGCCTGGCTTCCAAACATATGTTGAAAAATAAATGCGACCAATAATTCTGAGGCTCAGATACTCCTTTGGGTGACAGGCAACAGATTGGGCCACTAAGCAGTGAGGATAGAATAGAGATGAAAGACAGTCTTGGCATAGTCCTGTATAATTTGTCTGTTTTCAATAAGGACAGTGGCATCAGCCATGGGGATAAATGCAGTGTGAGGACTAGGGAGCAAAGAAAGCATGACCGTATGTGAGACAGAAGGAAAATTTGTAACTGAATGAGACAAAGCTGAAGAAGTCAGACTGTCTTCACCCCACTATTTGGAAATTGCAGGTACGAGGATTTTTAATAAATCTGTCAAGTTTTTATGAATGGGACTATATGCTTGGACAATAACAAATGTATTACCTGTAGTGAGGAAACAGGGTTAAGAGGAGAAGCAAAAAGAGAGCCTGGCAATTTCAAGCCTCTGAATCCGACCTTAGTAACATGCAACAGTTGCAGCCTCTCCAGAAAAACACTTAGGCTGAAAAATAATTTTTTAAAAAAATCTTTCCTGTCCAAGAGAGCAGTGAAGCTAGAAAGAAAGCCAGCCACAGGGAATGCTAACTTCCTAACCGGAGTTAGGAGGAAATACAATTCAGTGTATGAAAGAAATTATGTGAAACAGTTGGCTGCAGTACCAGGAAGCTGGACAGAGTAACGCCAGCTGTCCCTTCCATTGCTATCACCGTCTTTTTTTCTGAGGCCTTGATTTTTGAAGATAATTAAGCATATATATTACTCTCAGATTAGGGCTTTGTCTGCTGAAACCAAAACATAGATTTGCAAAATCTACTTGTTAAATGATAAAGTGTGCCTCTAATCTTGACAGGCAAAATCCTTGGATGCTTTTTGAACATCTCAGTCTCAAGTCTCTATTGCATGTATCTATTTACACAAAGTGAGGCACATAATGTAATACCACCTTTAAATAACAGCTTAGTCAACACTGCATTCGCATTACCTACTCTTATTCCAGGTCCTGCAGGTTGGTACTGTGAGTCAGGAGAGCTTTCTCACCACGTGCTCACAGAGGAGTTTCTAAACCATTTTCCAAAACCTTCATTGCTGTTGCTGCTGTTCCTCAGTTCTCCAGCTTGCTCCAAACTTGGGATTTCATTTCCCTTATCAGCAGGCACTGAGACACTAGCATGGTTGTAGATTTCAGTGATCATCAGACATAAAAGTACTAACACTTATTTCTGGATGAATCTCCAAAGGGATGTCAAATGGTTGTTCCTATTTCATGTACTTCAATTTCCCATCAAGGTTTCTAAAGAAGAAATTAATACAGAGAAGGCACTTTGCCTGGGGTTTAACAGCCAAAGGATACATTTTGTCCTTAAGAGACTATATATAATGAAATATGAGGTTTATTAAGAATCCAAATAGTGGCAGCACTTTGGGGGAAAAAAAAAATAAAACAACCATCAACCAACCCTCTTACTTCTCACCAATCAGGGAGGGAATGACACCAAAAAACTACATAAACATAGCTAGTGCCAAGTGCTCCAGCAGCCTCGAGCCCTTGTGTGTCACCTCATCTCACGAATCACAGAAGCAACAAGAATTAACTTATGCAATAGCTAATCACTGCTTTTCAGAAAACGAGTGCTTGTTTGTAAGGGGCTGGGAATGGGGGAACCTCAGCAAATATGAAATATTTTCCTTTCCCCTTCTTGCACTCCTGTCCTTGTACTGAACAAGGACCCTTCTTTTACTAGGACTTTCCTCTGTACACAGCCTGTGTTACAGAGCTGGTCCCTCTTCAGTGACCCTATTCCCACACCCTTTACACCGGGAGAAAAGACTTTCCCTCTTCAAATAACACCTTCTGGTACACCTTGCAAAAAGACCGTGGAGTCCCCATTGTTTGAGAATGATGTCTGCACGTATTCAAACAGCTGACTGATTAAGAAGTACATGTCAGTAAATGGATGTCAAGAATACATGGCCTAGTTACTAGGTTTTGTGAGACCAATTAAAATAGGGCATCATTGTTCTGGATGACAAATGGCTTTTTCTGGCTGTTCTTTACCTCAGTTCTCAGCATATGTTATCTCAAACTACATTTGTCTCCAGGAAAGTCTGAAGTACATTTTTTCTACAAGCATGGCTGTTTTGTGTCACTCAGTATGAGTCGTTTTATTTCTGAGAACTTCACATTCTATCTCCCAGAATGTCATGTGCTGTAAAGCTCCTCCCTACACTCGCATTGTTTTTATAAAATAGAATGTATGTACACACAGCAGCCCTGGAGAGAACCTAATGCAGATGAAGTGACTGAAGCCCTTCCCCAGAGCCATCTTATTATCAACAGTACAGGTTCCTCTAACTCTGTTGCTTGAGAGGTCCATCAGTAGCACTGTTTGATGTGCCATCAAAATACAGGTCCCTTGCTGGAGTTCTGGCTCTCAGATAAGGCAATGATAGGATTTTATCCCTTTAAATGATGGAGAGGGAACAGTAAAAAAAAGAGTTCAGGAGAATAACAAGGTTTGTCAAGGAGCCAAATTGCCACAGGAAAATGAAAATCTGGGAAAGGAAGGTAAGTACAAGGTTGCCAGAAGGAGGTATCTGCTTGCAGCTGGCTAGAGATTAGAAGGAAGTTAAAGTAAAGGAGAAGACACCAGGGGTTCTGGTGAAAACTAAGTTGTCGATAAATGTTTCAGATTACAGGGTATATCAGACTGGGAGAGGGAGAGGGAGAAAATAACATTTCTGGAGCAAGGCAGCAGATTGCCTGACTATTAAGAGATGTGTTAGCTTGTAGTTAAGAGCTGCCTGCCCTGCTGGCATGTTCTTGCTCTGCTCTCAGCAGAGATAAAGTTTTGTTAGCTTTGCAGCAGCACTGTGCGCTCTGACTTAATTAGGAACAGGCACTGCTTTTCAGGGCAAGGCAAGTAGCAAAGACAACATCAGTAGACTGCAACAGGATGAGGGCAATGGGTTCCTTAAGAAGGAACTTAAGATGTTTGCACTTCCTGTAGAAATAAAAGAGCTAAATTTACCCCTTGAGGTCCAGAAAAATCCAACCTGGAAGTGAATGCCCTCAAGTTAGCCCTTACTGCAAACTGTCTACATCTAACCATCAGATCACATCCCACATAGCCCAGAGCACCAAAGCAAGGGAGGATGTAAATCAGCAAAATCAGCCCAACCACCTCTTGCTGGTTTTCTTCCCCACTTGCACAGATTTGGGCTCAATTTACCCAGCACGTATTATGCCATTTCATAGAATATATGGTCTGCAAGTCTCAGGTATGCAGCAAAGGAAGGGAAAGAAAGGTGGTTTAGCTCAGCACTTGTTACCCATGGTGCTGGTCAAAGGATCAGCAGTGGCTCTGAGGTCTTGAGATACAGCAGGTTATAGGAATGGGCTGGACAACTCTTTTTAATAGCTAAAGAGAGAAAATTATCTATTTCCCATCAGCTCCTTCACCTCCCAGCAACCTTTCAATCTCTGAGGAGCTACAATTGCCTAGGTCATCAGAAAGGCTGCCAAACCAAACAAATAAAGAGAAGTGGTGAAAAAAAAATCAAACCAAGAAGTGCAATCTAAAAAAGATGGGTGGTCAAAATGAAAAATCAAGGGAAGAACAATAATGCAAGCTAGAAATGACCATATTGAGCTATGCCTAACATTCATATACAGAAAAATAGTAGGCAAGAACAAAAAAAAAGTGTAAAAAAAAAAGATAAGATAATGATAAAATACTGAAATCTACTATGATAAAAACATAAGCCCTGATAAGACTTGCTGTTTGATTTCAGTAACATTTCCATATACAAGGGAGCTAATGCAAAATAATTTGAGTATGTACATGTGCCTACATTAAGTGGTGGGATTAGGCCAGGTTAGGAAGAAAGGTTGCCAGAAACCATGTGTCATAATGAAAAGTATGGTTAGAAGAGCAAGATTTTTAAGCATAATGGAAAATTATGTTTCCAAGCTTAAACTAAGACAAAGGACAGTGACTGACTTTGTAGTTAATAAAGATAAACAAGAGAATCAGAAGAAAAATGAAAAAAATTACAAGAGAAGATGGCAAAAAGACAGATGTTCTGGTAATTTTTGTGTGTTTTTTATTGTGTTTTGTTTCATTTCTCCCAAGGAGAAGCAGATCTCAGATGGTAGAAGTGCTTGAGGTATACATTTTAAATTGTTTAAGTTAAGAACTTAAAAATACAACAGAAAATCAGAAAAATAATCACAATATTTTCTAAATAAAACCTTTCAGCAGCTGGTGTTGTCTGTTAAATCTTTAAACTGATGTGCCGTTTAATTAAAGACATGTAATTAACTGAAATGTAAAAAATATTTCAACAAAACAAACAAATGCCACTTCTGTGGCAAACAAACCATTCTGTTTATCCCAGAACTAGAGGGGTTCAAGGTTTGGTTTTCCTCTTAAATTTCCAGGCACTGAAAATTTCCAGGATGTTTTTTTTCCAACTGAACTGAAAATAATATTTTTATGTATTTACTTTGAATTTTCATAACTATTAGGTCATCAAACATTTTTTTTTAATTACGAGGTTCTAAGTAGATTGCCTTGTTTCAACCATTTTGCAGCCAACCTGGAAGGGTTATTGCCTTTTAGAAATTATGCTAAAATGGCTCTGCAGGGAAGAAGGTGGTATTTTCCACAATATCAGTAGGTGCAAAAATTTTCAGTTCTAGGCACTTTGATGCAGAGGTAGCAGAAATGTGATCCAGCAACCTTTAGGAGAGAGAGAGAGAGAAAGAGAGAGTGAAAGAGCTAGCAAGGAGCAATAGAAAATTAACCAGAAGTGGGAAAAAAGGAAGGAGCAGTATGTTCATATCAGCCAACCCTTCCCTCTTCCTTTCCTCCACAGAGTTAGGTTAAATGCATCTGCAGTTCTGCTGCTGATAATTATTACCAATAATTAATAAGCTTTTGCACAAATTGTCATGCTCTTAATCTGCAGGGCTGATTAGGAAAAACAAAGGAAATTGTCTAAATCAGTGCAACTAAATGATTAAAGAAAGAACTTGAAATATATTTGTAAAATGAGTGTTGCTTTTTCATTTTTAATGATATATATATTTGCTGAGACAATGCAGATGTCAACAATTTAAAGGTTGAGGGAAACAGAGAGGGGAAAAAACCTATTTTGCTCCTTATACAGAAAACAGAAAATTAAGACTATCTTTCCTAGTAGAGTACACAATTGGAAATGAGGACACCTTAGTTCCCAGGAGGTCTGGGACTTTTGCAGGTGGAAGGGCACTCCATCAAAGAGACGAGGATCTCCCTGTTGGGAGATACTGCCTCTCATTTACCTAAATGCTTTTTTATCTTAATCATGTTCTTGACCCTATTGACTTCAGTGAGCCTACAGATAGGCTGAGACATTTTCATGGTTGAAATCAAAGCTAAAAGTATTTCCTAACACACATGTTGAGGGCTTTTTGCTATGTGGGACAGCCTAAACTATGTGCTCAAATCCATGTAGGAAGTTCATGGCAGAACTTGGGCTTTAAAACAATTCAGTAGGGTTCTGAGTTAAAATTTTACCAACTTTTTTAGATGTCTACTAAATACTCCCAGAAGCAAAAAGATGTATTATTTCAGATTTATTTCTATTGAATCTATTTTTAAAAGTTCCTTGCTGTTCATTCACTGATGTCCAGCCTTTTCCTTGTGCGTCTCAAAATGAACATACTTTGTTAGGGGAAAAGTTACTTTATAAACCTTCAAGAAGCTCCCAGCTCCAGGTTATGGGTCTAAGGAAAGGAAAGAGGAAAAACACAAAGGCTTATAAACATGGATAGAGAACTTGGTTCAGGTTGAGAAGGTCTGTTACATTTTTCAGATCTTTTGCTTCCTTCCTTATAGGTAACACTATTAAAGAGAACGTGGTTATTTCTACAAACATCCATCAGAGCTACAGGAAATTCAGACTTAAGACTAGTATGTAAAAAAAGAGCACAAATTTCCCAAAACATGGCAGCTCCCTACAAATGAACACACAGCTCTGCCAGTAGCATAATTGACTTAGGAGTCGTTGTGTGGTAGCTGAGGAAGCATCAGGCAGCAGAACAGCTGGTAAGGTTGCAGGCAAGCTGTAATTTTACAAAAACTCACAGCCTTGTCAGTCCCAGCAATAGAGTAATATTTTTAAGGCAATTTCCACAAGGAAAAAGGCCAGATTTCTTTTTCTTTTTAATAAGAAGGTGACTTTAAATTCTTATTTGAGATTTTACACATCAACCAGGACACTCTTATACTCCTTTATGGATCCTTTAGTGGATCCAGATCACTGGAAACCAACTTGTCAAATGCTTCTTTCACTGCTAGGACAATAAACTCTATGTATGGATTAGCAGTTTATTCTCTTCCTAGTGAACATAGTGCATCTCATTATGAACTTTACACTGAACTTCTACAACAAGTTGTTTTGAAGATCAGACATGAAGGTGTGGAAGATGTTCCTAAAACAGTCAGAGTCATGAGTACCCTTCTTCATTTTAGCTTTCTTCTTAATTTTATTCCTAGGATTCACAATTGAAAAATAGCAGACCCAGAGCAGTTCAGGTTCTGCAAGCAATCCTCTGCTCAAAATGAGACTTTTCCTCTAGATGGGAGATCATTGTGATTCTTTCTCTGTGTGTCCTGAAACAGGAAAAAGGAAATGGAGTCTACATTGGAAAGTTGGTAAGAAATCCGCTGTGTATTTGGAGAATACGTGGTATAGTAGGCATACGTCTTTGTTAATTATGTTTAATGCATTATGAAAGGTTTACAGATGCTCATGGACTGCATACAGTGTCCCAGAATTAATACAGAATCAGTTCACTGGATCAGCATCATCCCAGGAGACGGAAAATGAGGTCACACTAATGCTATGATTTAGAGTGTGTTTTTATTTATTCCTAAATGTAACGTGCTTGTGTAGCAAACAATTCTTCTGCAGTGAAAAGATATATGGTCCCTTGAAACTAACAACACATTAAGTTGACTGTTAATAGAATCTTACTGCCACTTATTGTTGTGTGTATAATAACTTGACAAATACATTCAGAACTGGTGTGGGTTTAAAATTCATTCTAATGTCAACTTCATCTCTGGCAGCTACGTCCACCAAACAGAGAGAGATGGCAGGAGGAAAACAGCCAACTTAAATCCAAGGCGGCTGAGCAGTGGTAGGGGTGTGCCAGAGTTCTTACAAAAAGCCTTTGCTGGGTCCTTGAAAATAAATGTATGACTGTAATGGCCATGACAACTGAGATAAGACAGCCCTTGAATGTCATTGTGCATTTCCCAGTAGCTATCATTTTCCCCCGAGTTTATTTGTTGCATAGGTTTTTTTTCCTGTAGTGCCAGAAATTACCACGAGCTCTGCATATACCCTGGACCATGTTCCCAAGTCAAACTCTAACTCCTGCTCATCAGATCAGTCCAAAGCAAATCTTCTCTCCAGCTGGTCCAACCTTATGGTTTAGTATCGATTATAATGCCATCAGAGCACATAGCAAGAGCCTCACTGACTTAATGAAAGTCAGGAGTTTCCCGACCTTTTCTGGACATCTCCAAAATATTTGCAGGTTGCTGAAGGACCCTCATAAGAACATTTTCTTTGAGGTCCGTCTCTTTCTTTTTCATCCCCAAACTTTGCCTTTTCCCCTTCTGTACATCAGGCCACTCCAGCACCATCTTTTGCAGTGTGAGAGTGTCATATTTGCCTGGACTAGAAGTTAACTTTGATATATTCTCAGCTGAGTCCATGTGATCTGAACTTCTCAGAAATATGGTAAGTCTCAAGAGTCTGAAGCAGGTAGGCAGAACAAGACTGTATGTCAGGGAGACAAAAAAAAGGAAAGGCAATAGGATACATATGTTTGTGTGATGCTGTTCCTGCCCATTGCAAAGCCTCTACTGCAAGTGACCGACCACTGGTGAAATGTGGATATCACAGCCAGGCAGGACATAAGAGCACCAAATCAGGTTCTGTGTTTTGCTGTCCTGTCCCAGAGCAGGATACTATTGCCTGCCTCAGCTCCCACTTGTGCAACACCAGCACTGGCAGACTTGAGAGGGACAGCATTACAATGGTCACTAGCCAGAGAGGAAAACTCGCCCACTTTCAAACCTCAGTGGGGGTCACTTCACATCAGTTTCAACAGCTAACAGCAACCAGTGCTTTTTCCTCTGCCTGGCCCCATCCTGCATCCCTTCCAGTTGTGCAGATGGGCCCCTCAGAGCCTTATCAGCCCATCTTCCTTGAAGCCCTGAGCACAGAGACTGATCCACTTAGCTCAGCACAGCACTGTGGCCCCTACGCTGCAGCCCAAACCGCTGCAGGCTATGTAATCAGTATGTGCAGAAGATCAGTTTCCTCACACCAAATAAAGCTGAGATGAAACCCAGTCCTCAAAGAAAGAAGTATCTCCAGCACACATGGGAAATAAAAAACAAGTCACTAGAAAGCAACTGCCAATTCCAGTGATATTAAGATGGAGCAGAAGGAAGATTAATCATCACTAAGCTGTGGAGGATGCTGGATTATTCAGAGTTTCCTTCAGCCTTTCTTTTCTCTCCTACCTGCTGTTTTTTCTAACGACAAGTAAGCTTCTCCAGACACAGAGGTTTCTTTCAGACTTTGGTGCAGCTGCAAGGTCAAAGCTTCCCTTTTGCCCATGCTGGTGAGCAGATGCTGCAACAGCCATGCTGGTGTGCAGGAGAGAAAGCAGAAACCTGTTTTTCCTTCTGCTCCGTAAATCCTTGCCTGTCTCCCGGTCAGTTTGTACAGCCCAGAGCACAACAGAGTCTCCAATTGGTGTGTGCAGAAAAGAAGTGGAAAGCTCTCATTTTTTCAGATCACTTGCCAAGGAGAGGGCTGTAAGCTGTGAGAGGGGGCTGTGCTCCTACTGGAGTCCTCATCTATCACCCAAGCCAGTAGATGCTTCTTACCCAAATATAGCAGGAATTGTGCTCACTGGTGACTGCTTTCTTCCCCAGCAGCTCCACTGATGCAGACCCAAATTCAAAGCAGAGCCAAACTGATTAAATGAGACTAATGCTGGCAGGCAGTATGGGTCTCATGGATGTTTTTCCACCATCCACCCATCCCTGACTGCCTTTCTATAACCCCTCAATGTTGTTCTGGGAAGCAGGATGGTTGTTTTATTTTTATTCCCCCCCCTGCCCAGAAACAGAAAAAGAAGTAATTGGCTCCCTGGAAGCACCAGAGAAGCCCCATACCCATCACTGCCTACCAATGGCCACATCATTCTCTGGGAGAAGGTCCCAGCATCCCATGTAGGGAGGGATCTGAAATGGAGCCATCTCAGCAAGAGGTTCCATACCAGCATCTCTCACACAGGAGAAATGTGTTTCTCCTTGATTACCTTTGGAAACTCAAACTTCTGCATTCAGGACTTTGGGTTGAACAAATACTCTTGAATCCACATCCTTTTTCCTGGCTGGCTATTCTATGTATGTATATGGTTTTTCCTCCCTTTCCAGCTTGGCAAAAAGCCCTGCATGGGGAAAAAGTACACACAAAAAAGGAAAATTATTGTTGTGCTCTATCTCAGTGACTTACTAAAAAAACTCTTCTCAACACCAGGCAGCAAAAAGAAAAAAAACTCTTTGTACAAGACAGCTGGGTGTTGGAGTACAAAGCAAGTGTGTTATTTAATTCAGTTTGTCACATTTTCTCTGTCTTCCCCTGCCCATCTCACCAGGATGCTGCTTATCTAGCTTGTGGAATGCAGGAAGGAGATTTATCCCACTGGTTTCTTCAAATCAAGCCTCTCCATTCATGTCTTCAGTTCAAAGCACTGGACTTCTACGGGACGCTAGGCTATAGCTTCCATCAGTGTCAACGTACATGCCAGCGACCACAGACTCTGACAGTTTTCCAGAGAGTAAAAAATACATAGGCAAAAAGCTGAGGTATAAGACAGAGAGCTGAGGCATAAATTATTCCTCTTAGGGGTTTTCAAAGGCCAGAAGAGGGTTAAAATTAAACGAGGTTAGCTGATCCAAGAGACACCTTTACACCAAAATTTTATGGGAGCAAATGCCAGCAGTGAAGGTCGCATCTTTATTCCCTGTCTCCCTAGAGAGAATAGCAAACATTGGCAGTGAGATTCACCTACCATTTTCCTGTGCTTGTTGTCCCATAGTAGGTGGTAAAGTCAGGAGATGCCTCATCAGCCTTGCTGGGTGAACCTGCCTCTCCATTTCATTCACAGCATGTTTGACGCTGCATGGGCTGCCGCTCCTCAGTGGTGCAGAGCAGACGTGCTCTATAAAGCCAGACTACACTACATATTGCAGAGGAAAATATTTCACCATAGGCTCATAATCAGTCCCAAATCTCATGCTGTTGGAACACAATGCACAACACAGGCACAACTTGGTGTCCATGCAGGAGAGGGAGCAGAAGGTGCAGCAACCATACCTGCCCAAAAAATGCCAGCACACTCCCCAGTGCCCACCTATTGGGAAACCCACTGTCCGTTTCCTTCATTGTGCCAAAGACAGCAAAAGATCTGCCACCAACACCCATTAAGCTAATCTGGTTGATTGTAACTGAAGTAAATTACAGCCTTCCCCCAGGTAGCTCAAGTGGCAAATCTGAGGGGATACCAAATTCCAGACATTGTGACAGGCAGCTGGAGATAGGGTGGGAGCCACAGCATTTTTCCAGAAGTCTCTGTATGGAAAGTAGCTGTCAATCAACTTCCTTAATTGGTAGTAACAAATCTCATCACAGCTTGGTGCCTCAAAAAGCCACCTTATGGGTCAGGGAGAGCTGCTGTGGGGGAAGCTCCAGGAATAGATAACATGTAAAGATCCCTCTTGATGGGCTCAGGGTTCACCACCATTACTATCAATTATTCATGGTTTCCATGTGGACTTAAGGCAAATAAGGTATTAAAAATTTACATTGTTCTTTCTCCCCACTCCTCCTTGGAATCATCACCTCTTAAGTATAGCTGGTGAATGTGAGCATTTGCTGTTAATTAGCTGTAATGGTAATTGCAAAGAAAGTACAAATGCCTTAACTGGGAAGATATGAAGCGTCTCTCATTAAACACAGACTAATAGAAAATTCTTCAACTTCCTCTCTTTTATTCCAGAATTTCTGATTCCACGTTAATTTAAGATTTATTACAACTGAAGATACAGGGCTAGATATTGGTCTGATGATCATGTCTGAAGGCTATGATGATTATGTGATTTATGCAGTTTTAGGAACAGAGTGATTCTGGTATACTATAATATATTTTTATTTTGTAGACATTTTGTTCTTTCAAAAAATGTAATTAGCTGTTAAAAATGTAATAAAAGTAATGTTTATATATTATTTATATAAAAATATATTTTGAATAAACAGTTTCCATCCTCTGTGTGGGTTTCCATTTTGCACTTGCTGAAGTTCAAGAGAGTAGCGTCAAACTAGTCCACCTCAGTTTTCATTTATATGCAGTTTCACCTTCTGGTTGTTAGTGGTGTAAGCTGCTCTGGCAGAAATAGCTCACAGGCTTAGGAGTGTCCTGGACCCCCTTCTAGTTCACAAAGCCTTGAGTCTGTTACAGTTCAGACTAAATATCTAAATACTTTTTGCTCTAGAAATGCCCAGCTCAGTGAGAGGTATATTACACAAGGTGGTAGCAATCACAATGCTGTTTCTTATAATTCCCATTTCCTTACAATCTGTCACTAGTATTGCATGTCTATAATAGAGCTGATGAAAAATTTTCCACAATATTTCTTTTTTTCTATTGCAAAAAGCTGACTGGATCAAAGCCAAAGTGCTTTAAGTCAGTTTTCTCAGATCATACCTAGAATAGCCAATACACCCATGATAAAGCTACTCACCTGGCTGTCTCATACTCAGTGGAGCCCTCCAGGCTACAAAGCTGGTCTTTTTCTGTGGCTCACTGAATATTTAATTATTTATACTAAGTGGAACAGCTTCAGGAGGAGAAATGGAAAATGCTCTCCATGCCAGGATGACAAATAGGTCAGTAATTCATTCTAGGCTTTGCTAATTTTTTAAAACAAATTTTTTAAAGAAAAACTTGTGCTTTTGCATTTAAACAATTCAACTGTGTCAGGGTACCTCAGCAGTGAGAACAAAGAGAATAAAATATTCTTTACAGTGTGCACCTGGCTGGCCACTCTTTTGTGCTGCAATGTGAACCTGTAGGTTATTACCAAGCTGTCTCCTTTTATCCAATTACCCCTAACTCACACATGAACAATATAAAAGTTGGGAATTCTCAGGGGAGCAATTGGAAATTGACTGGACTGAGCATATTTGCAGTTCACAGGCATTACGGAGAAAGGGATGGACTTAGATTGCTTTGCATTTGTCCCTTGGAGAGAGAAGACCTTGAGGTGTTGTGGAGGATTACCCCTTTCTTCTGCTGACCACCAAACTGCACAGGAAAATTGCAGAAGCTGCCAGTAGGCTAAAACAAACCCAATTTCATTAGGAAAGAGGGTAAATCAGTAAGGTGGAAAATGGGGAAATCTCAAAACATAAAAATGCCTGTGAATGCCAAGAAGAGGAGACAGTGCATATAACCCACAAAAAATGTGTTTTAAAGTTTGACATCTGGCAGGTGATGATTGTCAAGAAATGCAAATACCTTCTTATAATTTTCTTGCTTGTTGCACAAAATAATGTAGTGATGCACCAAAACCAGTAAAGGCACATCAGGTGAACATATCTGCCTTCTAAAAGCACTGGACAAAGCATTTACTGTCCATTTGAGCAAGGCTGGGAGAAAAGCTGAGCAGTCTACCCTTGAATTTGCATTTGCGTTGCAGTCTTCCCTTGGCTTGTCCCGATAAGACCATCTCGTGCAGCTGGTGGCTCCTAGACTCTAAATCATGCAGGAGCGTAACATCCAGAGAAGAGTAAGGACCCATTTGATTTGTATATCCACCTGGGTGATAAAGCTCAGGTCTGTCTTTTGGCACACACAGAAAACACCAGTGACCCTACTCTCCAGTCTACTGCCTAAAACCTTAGTTCATCAAGGTGCTTAAGCACATAGGTACCTAAGCTGGACTGAAGTTTCAGCTGAAATAACCCATTCCTTTGTCAATGGGGTTTCTGGAGTCAGTGCTGCTAGGTTAGCAGCAGCTGCCAGGAGCAAGGACTCGGTTCACACCACATCACCGCCTTTTACAGCACTTTAGAGGGTCAGGCACTTGCATTAGAGGAACTGATGAATGAATCAGGTTTCCCTTTGCTAAGGCTGCCAAATCACAGCTCCCACTTGGTGCTGTATCAGATCCTCCTCTTTGGTACCTGACAGGTTATGCCAATTTTTCTCTGTTGACTGCCCTGAGACTGAGTGTCTGGCTGTCCTGCAGCCCAGGTGGTCCAAATCTGTTGTGACTCTTGAATTTAAACACTAGAGTCTGGTAACCATTCTAGGCAAACGTATGGCCTGGGTGCCATAGAAACTATCACACTTTTCCATCCTTTTCTAGCATCTATTCATTACCCGAGGAAGGAAATGTGCTACAAGTCCCACATTGTCTCTGCAGATTACAGCTTTGCTTCCAGAACAAATAACCGGAAATAAGAATGATTGCAGCACTCACAAAATGGTATTCAAGTGAGAAAACAAAATATGTAAAGTTACACCATGTAAATTGTACAGCCTCCAACCTCACGGAGTACATTTTTGAAGAATGCACTTTAAATAAAAAAATATCAATTAGAACTAACTGATCTTCCTATTACTTTCCCTAATAGCTTTTTAAAAGTCAAAAGCAGGTTTATTTTCCCAAAGCAATATCTTAGCCCTACCTCCCAGGTATTTTTTTCAAAGCTAGCCCTAAGAGTCATCTTGCAATAACATATTACAAGAAACATAATAGAGGAGAAAGTGAAGAAGCAAAACGGAGACTGTATATTTCTCCGGAGAATGTAAGTGTATACTACATAATCATAAACAATATACAATGACATAAACTCTGCTATAAATATTCTCATATGTAACATTCTTTAATCGTGATGAAAGGGGAAACTGGGGCTTCCTTGGGGGATGGTGTGTTCTCATCTGTAATCATATCTGTCTTCTCATCATGAAGCATTTTAAGTTTCAACCAGTTTTGTGATTTTGCAAAGGTTTAAAGCAAAAAAAAAAAAAAACAAAAAAAAAAAACCAAAAAAAACACCAAAAAAAACAAAGGTCAGAAAGGTGTTGAAAGGAGAGGAAACTTGGAAATATGTTTGAACCCAGTGATTAAAATGGAAATGCAGAATCCCTGTATGAAACCCATCCATTCAGCAGATCATGTCTGCAAAGGACAAGTATCTCTATTTAACGGTTTTAGAGGTGCCACTGTAGTTATCCAGGAACATTATGATCACTGATTGTCCTCCAAAGACTCATTTGTTTCAGTGGAGCTATGTTGATCTGCCTGGCTGCAGGGCTGCCTTCAATTCTGAGACATATCATAAAGCAAGGGAGGCAGTAAACAGCCCACCAATAAAAGAATGTCTTTTGCCTAAAAATGGTGTATCAATTTAAGTGGAAAGTGCATTAACTTAACTGCAAAGCAAATGTGTGACAGAAAGAAAAGAGTTCTCCTATAGTATAAGAAACCAACAAACACCTTCAAACAGCCCATGGGAGGAACAGTTAAAACCCCAGGGCAAAATGCTGCTTAGAGTAAATACTGTTGGACAGCACAAACTATAATTACTATCTGTGATTGTATCCCTCATTAAAAATAATAGCATGTAATGCAGTAGAAATCCAAGCTTGTTTCAACACCGTTTTTCATAAATATATATAACATTTTAAAACCTGTCAAATATGTGATATTTTAAATACCTTCCTGACTGTCCTTCCACAGCATTGTATTGAGGAACAGGTAAGCATACAACACCACCAACCTGCAGACAGAGCTGGGAAAAAATTCTTAATCTAAGCTTGCCATTCAAGAAGCATGATGAGAAAAATAACTTGGTAGGCAATTAGGTACAAGTTTCACCTGGAGCCAGGTGACTCAGAGGTTGGCAGGGTGAAGGCACAGCACACCAGTTTCTAATACCAATGGTATCCACCCATCTGCATCACACCCAGTGCCTTTGATTCCTACTCCTGAACAAGCTGGTGTACAGCTTGATCTACCAGGGAGACTGCCTTGAGTACAAGACCAGAGTGAGCCCTGTAGATCTGGAGTAAAAGACTTAAGCTCTTTTACTACTGCTCATGGAGTTGTTCAACAACATATGTTGAAAGCCAAATCCATGTTATAGCATTCAGGTACGCTGATGAATTGCAGGAAAGATAAAATTGCCATGTGTACAGGCATCATTCTTCTGACAAACCCCCTCTATGTAAAGGATTACACTGGCAAAAAAACATTTAGATGGAAAAGTGTCTGTCCTTCAAAAAGGTAATTTATCTATAAATGCAAACTCCTGTTACCAAAATAAATCAGATCTCCACAAGGGGCCTTAGCCAGCATGTCTCTCCCAGTGTAACCTTTGTAGTACAAACGAGCCCTAAAAGGATCATTAAAAATCACCCCTAAAAAGAATGGATTTAAGATTAGCAGAGATCAGGATCAGATTTGGAGGGGACTTTTCTCTTCAAGAAACTTAGAGGGAAACTCAGTGATCTCAGTATTAAAAGCAGCGACTGTGTCATTGAAATGTCTGTATTGCTGGCTGAAATCACATTTCATCAAAACATTAAAGAATGAAAGAAAAATGATACCTTTTTTGAAAGCTTCATAGACCATGTTCCCTGAAGTATGTGAGGACTTGCTTAATTTTATGCAAGTAAATGATTTTCTTGTGAGCTTCTGTCTTTAACCACACACTTTACTTGTTACATGATACTTCTAAGAAATAGCACCCGCTTCCTTTATTGAAGACTCTTAATGGATGAAAGAAGGACACCTGAAGGATATCAAGTTGGCCTCATTCCCTCCCACAGAAAGGCCCACAAGCCAAGTGCTTTGAAATAATAGATATTATTTTCTTCAGAAGAGCAGGAAGATGGGTGCTCCTTTCAAGCAGAAGTCAAAGCCCATCTTCCTGGCAGAGCAGGGAAACAGGAGAGTTATCCTAAGACTGTAGGTGATATCAAGAGATCAGTGAGATGAAACAAGGAGGAGGCCCTAAACTGGCAAACGAAAAGAGGAAAAGCAATAAATATACAGATTCTGAAAGGGATTTGGGTTCTCTGTTCCTATTTCCTAGGAAATGCCTAAGGAGCTCTTGCAAAGACTGCAGAAGATCTGACACTCTTTTTTATCAGCTCTGGACCTAAAACTAAAAAAGTTCAGGAAATCAAAGGAAAAGTGAGAACTTAAAGAGGAATTAGGTTCCAAAACCCATTTGGAAATCCTGTCTAGGCAACTTAGCAAGCTCCCCAATAGTCACAGATGGCTAGTAATAGCCCCACAGGGATGTGACTTCTTACCTTGCACAAGCAGGTGGTTGTGATAAAAGACCATTTTTATTTCCCTTGTAAAGAAAAGTCAATGTTCATTTGTTTGAGAGGCCTCCTTGACAGAAAGCTTTATCAGCCATGAAATTAGCCCTTCATGCTCCCTTAAGCCAATAGGCCAGGATAGAGATGCTTACTGCACCTGATGCTTGCAGTTAGTTCTGATTAGCAGCCCCTCATGGATTTCAAGCAGCAGCCTCCTTAAATGCAGGCTGTAAAACTTCACTGGCTGCACTAAATCAATAGGGAGGCAAGAGACGGGGTTGGAGAAGAGAGGGAAGAAATAAACAGACACTAAAGCTACAACATTATTATCTGTTTTGGCAAATAGCCACCAAAATTGCTCAATATCCCGTATACACACAAACCATACACTCACATACACACATATAGTCTGCCTGGCAAAGCAGAAAAGAAAATATCCCTTGAATAATCTGTTAGTTCTCTTGGGCAAATAAGAAGCAAGCAGCTATATTTAGCAAGGAAATAAAACTGTATTGTAAAGCCCTGGAGACCTATTATGGCAGTGCCCACTGCACTTTCAGTGCTTAGAGGATTCTTATTTACTTGACTATGAGAGGATTGCTGAAAACTCATAAAGTGCCACCAGGAAGACCAGGTGAGCCTGCAATCTCATGGTGACCGTGGGATGTGACCATTATCTACCCAAAATTTCACAGCAGTCCTATCATAAGGATCACATCCCTGCACTGTGGGAACTGTGACCCCCAAGGATACCTCAGCAATTTATAAACTCAGTAATACGCAGTTGGAAATAGAAAACTGATCTTGGGAATATACTTGCATGGTAGCAGATCTTCTAAAAGGGAAAGGAGAAAGCCTAGACCTAATGTGTGTGATGGGTTTTCAGGGAGAGAACTAAAGGACCTAATGTAGAGTCCATGGAAGGACTGATGCTGACTGGATCAACCCCTGACAGGAAATCAGCAACAGAGTTTAATACAAGGAGAACAGGGGGTAGGTTTCATCTCATCTAATTTGCAACATCTGTAATGCAGACAGTTCTAGCTGAACGAGTGTCCCTTTGCTGCCAGAGGAAACTAGGACTCTCTTTAATTGCAATTCACCTGACATATTTGGATGAAATTATTTTTGCTCTGAAAATGTCTACTTCTGTCTACTGACTGTAACAGAAGCATAGGGCAAATTTCATTCAGAGTGACAGTAACAATGGGAAAGAGAGACTGACACAGCGTAAATTCCATTAATACAAAGAGTTATTAGAAATTGTGCTATTTTTTTACAGTTTGCTTTAGATAATCCTACAGAATAGAACAGAATTGATTTCTTTCTAATGATACTTTATTAAATAGGCTTAAAAATCCCTCTCTCTTAGTCTTATAGGATGTATCTTTAGAGGGAATTTGCTTTGACTGATTTAATTTCTCTTCCATAACAAAAAAGTCTTCCCTGTAGATTCAGATCATAACCAGAGACTTTCCCAGAAGGTATCTCTGAATGAGTTTTGGACACATATTGATAGAATTGCATTTAAAAGCATGATGAAGTCACCTGAATGAAATGAAACAGGATGCACTAGGGAGAAGCTGAAATTTGGAAAGACAGAGTCATTCTCAAATTGGGTGAACACTTCCACATTTGTGGACTGCAACCAAGGCTAACAGCAAAGTCAGCATCTTGAAAACCCAATGGATAGCTCATTATGTGTATACGTCCAGACCACATGCTAAGAAGTACATCTGGGGACAGACTCCATGAGTGTGGCAGCTTGACACTTTTAACACTAGCTTAGCATTCCCCTCTGCTTCTATGTTCCCACATGTAAAATTAGGATAATAATGTTGCTTTCATCTTCCTCACCATGCTGTTGTGACTATTAATTAGTTAGCATGTGCAGAAACCTGGATAAATGCTAAATTTTAATCAGGTCTTGATGAGCTTGGGGAATGCAGCAGGGTCTGAGCAGAGAGTGGACGAGTGAGTCGTACTGATCCCATCTGCTTGGCACAGGAAGATGCCAATGGCATTGCCTCACTACTGTCCCCCTCCTCACACCCCTCCAGGTGGTAGCTCTAACTCTCAGTGGAGGGACCCTGGTTGTTGGGCTGGCTAATTCACGGCACCTCCAGCCTCCCTAGCTGATGCGACTTGTCTCTGGCAAAGGGCTGGTCCATGCTTCTTCCATTAGGAAGAATACCATTTGGAGCAACATTCACCAACTGCTCCTTTTGCCCCCACAACCTTGCTAAATTTCTTGTTGCCAGATGTTCACAGGAATTAAAAGTGGGATTCAGCTCCACCCATGATTTCAAAAATGTATTATTAAATTGGATGGCCAGCATCTCTTCTATACCAGCTAAAGGAAATTAGTGGAATAGTGCCAAGGGTTTGCATCTTTGCATCGCAACCCTATTCTCTCTCTTTTGGGACCATTGCCTTTCCCCTTCCCTCACTCCTTGTTTTTTTGGTTGTGGGGGTGGGGAGGAGGAGTTGTTAATAAGAATTATTTACAATTCTGTGGTGATTAGCCCCTTTGAACTGAACCAGATATTTGTGCTCCCTATATTTTCTCCAGAAGCATCATATACTGTATAAACTACTGGGGTGAGCTGTCTTTTTGCTGCTGCTTCTTTGGTCAGATCTGATATTCTGGGACCAATGATGTTGCATAGGACAAAACTCTCTCAAACATAGTGTAATTCTTCATGAAGCACAGAACCAAGTTCACAGGAAGCCAAGCAGAATATTCAGAGGTGGAAACTTTGAAATGTATGTAAAACAAGTGCTTCTGTTGTGGGTGGAATTGAGAACTCAGAAAAGGCAGAAGCTTAAACCCCTGAATTAATGATGAATCCCAGTACTCAGAGATGTGTCTTTTAAACAACCTTTGATAATTGGCCTCTCGGTAGCGTGTAGTGCACATCCTGAAATAATGGAATGGAAATCAGCATCAGTCAACACAGCATGAAGCTCCTTCTTCTCCAGCAAACACATATCCCTGCTAAACACTGGTAGCTGTTTGTCCTAAATTTAACATCAATTAGGGCCTGATCCTCAGCTCTGCCTGAAGGGATGAATGTCCTCCACACCCATCCAAGTCTGTCAAGAAACACAGAAATATCTCTGCATCTCTTAGAAGACATTCTGCAGAATCAGACCCTTAATAGTTTGATAGCTTGAATGCTAATATTGCCCAGAGCACTTAAACTGATCAACAAAGACATCCCTCTACATTTATATACAACAAAACAGAGGCAACAACAACAACGAAAAAAAAAAGATGCTATTGCTGTGCTTCTCCTCTGTATCTCGAGAGACAGGAAAACTGCAGCAGAGATGAGAGGGGCTAGTGAGAGGAAAGAGAAGAGGCAGCATTGATGAGGGGGAAGGGTAAATAATTGGTGTGTAGTTTCATTTCATGTCAGAAAGACAAACTGGACTAATTTTCTATGAACATCCCAGAGAGGAATCAAGTCTCATTTTATTTCAGCTATGAAAAAAAGGTAATTCTGACATAATCTCCCTTTTCTGGTGTAAAAAGAAAGGAAAGTTTCTCACATCCTCATCAAGCCATTTTGCTAGGCTGAGGATGCAGGAAGAAGGCTCAGCTTTACAACAACATGTACCACACTCTGTCCCTGCCTCTCTCCTAAGCAGTTGGCAAAATGTTGCCAGGTCTCTGCAGCCACTGGCAGAGACATCCATATTCTTTTTACATCCAAATCCCTTCAAATTAAGCCCTTTCTTTCCAATGCAATAGTAAATTACTTTGATGAAAGTCAACACTTGGGATAAGGATGGCAGCAGCCTTAACTTTCTTCTCAGACCAACCCACTACAATAAAAAGGAGGACAATCCATAGGGGTGCAAAGAGAAGTAAAGACCATCCTCTGGTACCATGAGACAGTGAGATATTATAGAGACTATGGGAATACCTAAAAGGTCTTTACTGTCACAGAGGAGAATATCCTGTAAGGCCCTGCTCTTCCTGCTTTGTGAAAAAGTGAGAAATGACCATTATCAGCTGTCCATCATTTTGGCAGCTGATAAGGGGAGGGAGTACTGTACGGTGCTCCAGCCTCTTGTCTGCCCTCTTAGCTACAATAGACCTGAGCACAAGTCTGACCTGCTACTCCTGGCAGCCACCAGCAAGTGCCAAGTCCTAGACTGGTTTTGGAGGTGAAGGTGGTGGTAAGTTCATCACCTTTGAGAGGCAGCCAAAGAAG
Organism: Antrostomus carolinensis; assembly: GCF_000700745.2. Classification (NCBI taxonomy): domain Eukaryota; kingdom Metazoa; phylum Chordata; class Aves; order Caprimulgiformes; family Caprimulgidae; genus Antrostomus; species Antrostomus carolinensis. The sequence goes on along the minus strand of NW_010304360.1, from coordinate 5,992 downwards.
ACCTTACTGAGGTCACAAACAGGGCATTTCTTCCCTTATCAAACCAAGAGAACTCAGCTGAAATCCTCTGAAGTCAATGAATTATGATTGTTATTCCAGAACATCAGAAAACACAAACTATTTCCTCCATTTCTTATCCCTTCGTAGGGCTTAGAACATGCACAATTCAAATGCTTTAATTTTTTCTTAGGAATTAGACTCAGAATATTCAATGCAAATGAAAGAACCGTTTGAAAACTTCCCAGCAAAACACTAATCTGCTGGAAAGTGCTGATCTAATGAAATGCAAAATTTCATAGTAATAACTTGATTGGGAAGTTTCAATAGAAAAATTTTGCCTAAGTAAGGTCAAATGTCTAAGTTTCCATCCATCTAGAAGTTTCTCATTTGATTTTCTATGTTATAGTAATTTTTGAAATAATACTGTTAAAGATAGTGTTATAATACTATAATACTATCTTTTTGCCATGGTCAACTTTTATCTAAACTAAACACTTGCACAAGCTTGAAGCAAAACCTTTTAAGAATATGCTTTTCAGAGCACTGAAAAAAACCCCCATCCTTAATGTCAATAGCAAAGCTTAAACATATACAATAATAGTAACAAAAGGATAGTAGCAACATTACTTCCATCTTTACAGTTTGCCTTAAAATTTCAGAGGAACTGGTTTTATCCTCACACTATTTCTTTCTACTCCCAGATAATTTCCATGTAACTAACCTATAAATTCTCAGCCTCAGATTCTACCTCTTTTGGGGGCTTTCAAAGCCTTCCAAGGATTTGATAAACAGGAATCAAAACTTTCCATATTTTCCCAATGGGACCACTTGGACGAGCAAACAAGAACGAACATTTGCAGAACTGCCTGTTGAGTGATTGCACCAGACAAATACAGAGCCCATATTTAGGAGCCTGGCCAGACAAGCCTATTGAGGTAACAATAATGCATAATAAAAAGGAATAAAGGTAAAAAAGGTAAAAAAATCTCTAGCTATGCATTAAACTCACTCCATCCAGAGTCCAAATATTCTAAATATCCAGCTTTGAAGCTCCAAAAGTGGGTTGCATCTCAGCTGCTATCATGCATACAGAGTTCGTGCTTAGCAAGCGCAGGTATGCTTGGTGGCAAAATAGCCCATTGGGCGTGCAAGGTCCTCATGACTGGAGAGTGCAATCCAGCATGTCTGTCTGATCCTGAAGGCTAACAGAGCAATGTCCTTAGTCAGAAACATGAATGCCCTGCCCCCAGCATTGCGTTTCTGGTTAAATTTATAGCACAGGCACTTATAAAATAATAAATTACCTAAAAAAGTCAGGCAAGAAAAAAAAAAAAAAAAGCAGCTTGAATAGCAATTTACAAAGTTGCTCAGCACAGCAATATTTAAAGCTGTTCTTCACAATACGTCATTTTCAGATAAGTTAATAAAGAAATATAGGAGAGAATCAATTTTTAGTAATCATTACCATGTACAGTAGTGAAACCTCCAGGCTATTCAATTAATTCTAGACCATAATTATGACCGAGGAACAAATTGTATAAATCAGCATTTTTTTATTTAACCATACAAATCAGACTCTGATCTTGAGTGCAAATCAAGAGTTGTATATTTCACAGCTCTTGCTGTCCCAGAAAATAGACTCTCCAAGGATTCAAGCCCCTTGAGGCATAAACTATGCACACTTCAAATTCCACAGGGATCACAGTAATTATAGTAATTTTTAACTCAACATGTCACAGTGCCCTAAAGACACTCAGTTTCCTTAATAGAATGCAGAAAAGGAAAGGTGAAACCAGCTGGCTAATCTAGCAAATTCTAGGTCTGAAGTGGAAAAGCAGATTAAAAAAAAAAAAAAATCTCAACCCCACTATTCCTGACCATGATCAAACTCATCTGGAGAAAGGTACAACAAAGACAGGAGCTGCGTTGCCTACACCTTGTGGCATTTGGTGTTACTACTGCAGTTATCCTCTGTGGATTTCAAAGCACATTCTAGTTGCACCATTACATACACCACTTTAGTCTTACATTTTAGCAGGCAGCCCAAGGCTCAGAGGTGAAGCCACTTACCTAAGAACATACAGCCAACAAATTTCTAAAACCATAAACTGAACTCAGGAGTTCAAGAGGCCTCTGTACACTGTAGCTGGGCATACACATGAAGGAACACCAGAGATTCACAGACCTTCCCACTGGAAGAATTCATGAGATCCTTTTCAAAAATCAATGGTAATCTGTTTGGGGTCCCTTGGGCCCTTAGGAAGAATTGATACCAGCAATTTAGTCACCTCACTGCTTCCCTCCAGGACTTCAGTTTCTCTATCATTCCTGATCCATATCTGTTAGTTGACTCCCCAGTTTTGATCCATAAGGGTATAAACATGGTCCTTGGTTATGCATTCCCAAGAGCAAGATAAGGATGTTGCACAGCATACACCCATGTCCCTGCATCCCACAGGGCTCAGAGCTGTCACTCCAAACAAATAAACCAGGTGTAAGCATGGTAGCTCAACGGGTGAATTCACCGCTGTCTTGATTTTGCTAGGATAGAGTTAATATTCTTCTTAGTAGTTAGAATAGCTGTGTTTTAGTTTCAGTGTGGGACTTGTTATGGCTAAACCACCACAACTGCCCAGGAGGATTTACTGTTATCAAACAAAGAAGGGACAGAATAACACAATTCAAGCCCCAGGTTTTTTTTATTTTGCTACATTGTTTGACTGCAGCTTTGATTTCACCAGTTTTGAGTAGGCAGATTGGGCACTAGAATGATAAAAATGATCATATAAAGTTATCATTTCCCAACAGCTTTTTGCTTATTGATTTAGTTTAACCCATTGTTATCATGCTTTGGTTTCTAATTTTTCAGTAGAATGTTTGAATTTTAAAAGTAGTATTTGTTTGAAAATAAAATGCACATGGCTATTGCTATTGACAGGCAGTTTATAACCAACCTTCTTTTCTACAAACCAATGTTCGGACCTATGTTGTCATTAGACACCAATCTTGACAACTAGTGATGAAAGAATTGGGCCCCTCTGTTGATATTCTATTCCTACTTCAGCAAAAAGTCTGATGGTTTTTCAAGTATAAGACTCTGTCTCTGGCATTGTTTTTATATATATTCCCTTAAAATTAAGGGAAAGCAGTCAATTAGGAAACACCAGGAGCAATACAATTGCAGCTGCAATGTCCTGATACTGCACATACCACCTAGCCAGAAAATGTTTTCACCCACAGCCAGGTAGAAACACACAGAAATAATAAAGTTAATCACAATAGGTTTTTTAAAATTGGAAAAGGTGATATAATTTATGACAGATGTACAAGCAGAATCAGACTTTTAAAAGCTTTCAAAGGTTTGGAGATTTTATCTTCCTTTTTTAATAGAGGGAACACTGCAACTTCTGCAAATAAAATCTAGGTTATGAAATAATTTTAGTTAAAATGAGATTTGACCATAAGGAATCTTCATAATAAATTGTGAATGAAGCTCCTTATTTTAACCTCCCAAAATATTTCATTATCATGTGTTCAAAACACAAGAAAGTAGGCAATAAATCTTTGCACCTAAAAATTTAATCTTTCTTCCCAGAATGCCTTCTTTGCAGGCATCTCTTTAAAAAAAACTAATCACACCAGATATCTAGCCCAGTTTCTAAACCAAAAAAGATCAGCTAAACCTTCTGACTTTGGAAAGCTTATCTAAATTCCCACAAAAACAGCATTTTTAACTTACATTTAGCTAAGGTTGTAAGTAATGTCATCCTTATATAAAAAAAAAGTGACAAAGACACAGCAGTTAGGAAAGCTTAAACATGAAAAAGAATGGATATAAGCAGTTTAAGCACTTTACATAAGTATTCTATTGCCTTTGTGTTTCACACATTTTGTTACAGACAATATTGACATATACTTCACCATATACATTCTAATAACAACTTCGTTCTTTGAAATGTAATCATGATACCTTTCAATCCAGATTCACATGCACTTATATTGTTGACAGTTTAAGTATATAATTTATTTAGATTAATACACTTACTCAGGAAAAAAAAGGAAAACCTCTCTATCTATTTTAGACACCTTGAGTATGACTTAAGACTAATAAAAAAATAAATAAAATAAAAAAAAGAGTACCTGGAGTAACCAGTAGAAGTACAAGCCAGTATAGCTTCCTAATATAAAAACAAGTCAATAAAAGTTAATTCTACCTTCTCATCCTTTTCTCTTTTCTTTTTTCTTCCCTATTTTAAAGTCACCTGGTTAAGACAGTTCTTTAAGGACCATGATATTGAGACTATCGGGGATCAACCAGAAGAAGAAATTCCCAAGCTAAGATATCCTAACACAGGATGATAGACCACAATCTACTTCATATAAATATATATGAGGGGTTTGGTGGTTCATCGGGTTTTTTTCATCTCAACTCTGACACAGCAGCTTGGGGAGACAGATGGAGGCAAACATGGCTGGTGACACATGCTGAAAAGTTTCATGTGCCAGCACTAAGCTCATTCTAGAAGGGTCAATATTCACTTGCTGCTGCTGCATGGATGACGGGGAGAGAGAGGCCACTGCAAGCTGAAAGCTGCCATTTGGAGCTCTCACCACGTGATGTGCCAGGCTATAGCAGGACATTAGGCTAGCTAGTTTTTTTTTTAAAAAAAACCAAAACAGCCCAATTCACCACCTAAACTATGTATGCCCAAAAGAAATATCTTTCAGAAACTGAGGTTGCTCTAGGTATGTATATGCAGCAAGAGTGATTTCCCCAAGTCCCAGTCTCAAGTTGGCTCTGATGCCTTTCCCTGTTCCATACATGCAAAGGCTCCACTCATGGAGTGAGGAGGTTAAGGATGTGTTCTACACTGGTGATTTCCTTCTTACTCAGCCATTTGAGGACCATCATCAAAGTATCTGACTTTCCTGAGCCTGGCTTTCAGGTTAGGTGCACTGGAAAATTCCTGCTCCAAGCCAAACCAGACTCCTGAGAAGGGGCAATCACAGAACAGACTTATCAAATTAAAATATAATTTCAACTCTTGTGAATTTCAGATACCTAGATTCCTGCAGTTATTTTGTGAGGATATTTGTGTGTTTCTCTTCAAAAAGGAGGGCTTAAAATTAATCTCTTTCAGACAGAGATTGAATTTAAATATAATGAAACATGCTGCTTTGAAGCACTCATTTTTCCTTTTTAAATTTTTATAGATACATGCATAATAGTGCTCAAGCAAGAGTTTTTCATGTTGGTTTCAAGTAAGTCAGTCTCAGCAATGCCTGGCTATAAAGGAGATGACATGAAGAACCAGATACAGAATGCAGAATCTATTGATTGTTTTCTGTGGTATAGAATAGAATATTTCAGTTGTAAGGAACCTTCAATGATCATTAGGTCCAAATTTGTCTGCATTTCCTTTCCCTGTCCCCTCAGCCTCATCTACTGTTAAGCTCCAGATCCCAGTTTCCTCAAAATAAAGCTGTAGCTATGCCTTTCCTCAAGCACAAAGGCTTGCAGAGGTGGTAAGGAAAAGCTCCAGTCCAGCCACCGCTCTTCTTAATTCCAACTGAGCCACTGTAAGTATCCCTGTGTTGCCATCTCCAATTCTAACTTCAGGATACGACATTAGGGTCCGAGCACGAGGGTGATGGCAAACACATCATAACAGGGCCTCCTTGCCCCCCAGTTGGTCTTTTGGGGCCACGTAAGCTGGAAAATTCACAAACAAATCAGATTTAAGTTTCGGGACTTTTTTCACCCTCCCCAATTTCCTGACTCCCTTAGTGCAGAGTGCTTTAAACACAGGACAGGCGAGCTGCTTAGTTCAGGCATATTTTCTCTTCTATTTAAGGTTTATAAGATATTCCTTTTAAAACTGATCCATTATATAATGACTAGTGGAAAGAAAAGCTTTCAACCACTGTTCTGGTCACTATATCCTGTTCCCAGCTTCCAGACTAAGCATTGCAAGTCATAGAATCATAGAAT